>NW_004567139.1:3379289-3380717 GCF_000260355.1 Condylura cristata
GCGGCTCCCCGCGGCCCACCCTCACCTCTTCCCCTGCCGCCTGGGCCCCAGCAGCGCCCAAGCTGGGCTTTACTTATTTTTCCACTGCAGGGTTCTCCTGGGCGTCAGAGGCATTTGGCCTCTCCCCAGAAACTCCTGCACAGTCCTGGCTTCCACTCTACCCCTGTGGCCCAGCCTGCCACGGCAGCCCAGCCGGAGCCTTCTATTTACGGCGAGAATCAGAATCTGCCCAACAAAAGAAACTCCAACCCCGTGCACAGCACACTCAGCCTCCTCCGCACACCCGAGCGTGTTTCTCGCCATCCACCACCTGCCGCTGCTGGGTTCTCCCACTCGCCAGGCTCTGTCCTGCCTGGAGCCTCGTCCCTTCCCCAGCCCTGCGCCTGGAGTCGGCTTCCAGCATCTTTAAGCTGGGCCCAATGTCACCTCTCAGAGGAGCCCTCCTGGGTGTTCCTGGGCTACTGGGACCTTGCCCACTGATTCCGCTCTCTTGACTTCCAGGGGGTTGCAAGGAAAACCTGTTCCTGGAGCTCGCATCACCTTTAGTGCAGTAGAAGCCTCTGTGCCAATCGTGCTAGCTCTGCACCCCGCTTCCCCAGACACGTGCACTGAAAGCATCACCCTTCATCGACCGCCCAAGCTACGGGAGTGACGCTGGACTGAACAGGTCAGGTCCAGGGTCCTTTTGGGACTTGGAAATGGAGAAAGGGAAGTCAGAGGAAGGGTGTTCTCCATTCACATGGAGGTGTGGGTGCACACAGGGCCTGCAGAGGCAGGGGTCACTGCTCTGAGAAAGATGGAAATGAGAGCACCACATCCTTGCAAAGAAAGGAAGGGGACCCCCGATTCTACCACCTGGACACAGTCCTTTCGACAGGACTTGAACCCTGGGGGAAGGCGCAGGGGGCTGACATCTGAGATATGACGGAAGAGTTCCCAGGAGGACGGGGTCCTGGATGTCTCAGCATAGGGGGGTGCAGACTGGGGGGAAAGGCGAAACCATCTTGTTTGAGCTCCTTGAGCGACAGTTACAAGCTGGTGTTCACCATTCTCTGGCAGAGTTTTCCACCCAAGCCCACAGAGGGACAGACAGACAGCAGCAGACTTGGGGGTTGGGGGCAGGGCGGTCCTGCGCTGGAAGTGGTCAGCCTGCAGAGTCCACAGCAGACCCGTGGAAAGGGCTTACCTCTGACTGGAGAGAATCTGGGTTTACCCTTCTGGAGCCCAGGTGTTTGGATTGCAAATGACAGGAAGTGAGGACTGGAAGAAGAGGGTGGAGGTGTTTCTCCAGTAGATTAAGGGAAGTGTCCTGCCTGCCCCCCCACACCCCCAGAAATGCTTAAAGCATGAGCACTTGCTGATGACCCAGAGAGCTCTGCTCTCTGCTCCAGTGCAAAGGTCCATGCAGAAGATGCCTAGTCATCTAGG
>NW_004567139.1:3381947-3383737 GCF_000260355.1 Condylura cristata
AGTCCCTCAAAGAGCCGGACCCACTTCTCCGCTTGAGGGCGAATAACCCAGAGGCCAGGCAGGCAGCCAGTGGACACTCAATGGCCCTTGCTGACTGATGGACATGGGACTGGCCCAGTGGGCGGGAGACAGGCCACGTGGACCCAGGAGGTAAGGACACCCATCTGTCTCCTCTCTGCACTACAGTTGCACAAAGGAGCCATCTGGGCCACACCCGGCTGGAGGGGGCTGGCGCCAGAGTTCCTTGTGGGAGCGGGGCAGCCCTCTGCCCGGCGGCCGCCTCCTCCCTCAGAGCCTGCACAGGCGCCACGTGGCATTAGAGCTGCATCCTCCCCAGATGCTGGCCTCCCAGGACTGCAACGCCGCCACCCGCCCCCAGGCACCCCAGGGTCACTTGGGGATCCCCTGACTCTGCCCCGCGTGCAGGTCACCTCTCTGCAGTTGCCTCCACCTCCCTCCCCGCCCCCACTCAAGGCGGGACCCGTTCCTCCGATGCAGCCAGAGCCTCCAACACATCTTTTATTAATATTAATTCTAGAAAATGTTTTCAGTGCCATTTGCCATCTGTTTTTTCCCTTAGCTGAACATAATTGGAGACGAAACACGGCTGCTGGGTCCCCTGCGTTGTCTCGGAAGGAACAATGGGAACAGACAATGGCTGCATTTTTCTCCCCCAGCAAAACAAGCTCCAGGAAACTGGCCTTGCCGGCCTGTGCGCGCTCAGCCGTGGCGCGGCCCGAGCTGACTCTCCTCCTCCACCGTCAGGGCCTCGCGGCCCGAGCTGACTCTCCTCCTCCGCCCGTCAGGGCCCTGTGCATCCAGCTCCAGAAAGGCCTCTCCAGAGGCTCTCTGGTCCCTGTCAGCCGAGTCGCCAGCCGAGTCCACTTCTCCCTCCATCCTCTGCACCGCATCTGGTACACTGATGCTCCCCTAAAGTTCGCACCATCTGTAAATATAAATAGCCTGGTCTTGATTCCATTAGAGGCCCATGAATGGAACAAAAATATTCCAAACCGACTGTGTCATGGGGCCGTGGATGCAGGCCGGGCTCTGGAGGGAGAAGCGGGAGGCGGCTGAAGGAGGAAGGGTTGGTGGCATCCCCCTTCCCATGGAGCCAAATAGTGGGGTCGTAGCTGATGTCCAGAAGGGACCTCCCAGAGGCTGACTTAGCAGATAAAATGCTGAGGATCCAGCAGGCTGTGAAGTGCCAGTTTTCACCAAAGCAGTATGAGAATTGGGGTCCAGAAGCCCCTCACCTGAGGGAAGGAATCTGGGACTGTCCTCCTGACCCAGAGGCAGCCGCCCAGAAATGGAAGTCTGGGGCATTGTGCGGCCAGGGCCACCCCAGGCTGCTGATGGGCACCTGACAATGTGATGCTGAGCCCGCATCCCACCAACCTGGCCCAGTTGCTCTGGCTTGTGCCTACTTGTTGGCACAAAGGAGCAGAGTTTGCAGCAGAGGGACCCACTGGGGTCAATCGTGGGCTTAGTGCAGGAGGGCAGTTGGATTCCGGGTCTTGGAGACACTCACTGACTTTCCTTCCTTCACTGGGCTCTATTTGAGGTGGGCGCTGGGCCGGGTCGTGATCTGAATACCCCCCAGGTGTCCAGACCAAACTCAGCGCGCTCTTCTTTCCCTGTCTCTGAAGTGTGGACATGATGGGAAGACAGCACCTGCGAACCAGGAGGTGGACGTTTGCCCGACCCCAGATCTGCCAGTCCCTCGACCCTGGATGTGCCGGCCTCAGAACCGTGGGAGAGATGAGTGTGACTTGTTTTGTTTTGTTTTG
>NW_004567139.1:3384123-3385882 GCF_000260355.1 Condylura cristata
TCCCTCTCCAGCTCCCTTCCTCCCTGTCCCCAACCCTCTCCCCCAGTCACGGAAGAACAACTACAGGAGAGCACAGAAAGAATAGAGAGCAACCAGGGGTGAGCTCCTGCCGGCAGCTTTCCTCAGGTCTCCCCCCTCAGCACAGACGCAAACCCGCTTCTATTGGTGACGCCGCCCATCTTGCTACTGCGTGGGTCGTGCAGCCTGGGCCACCGATGAGCCGCCCTAGAGGGTGTAAGCGGGCTCCCCGCCGTCTTCGCGGGTTTCACGTGTATTTCCCAAGCTGCTCTGCGGTCCGTGGGGCGGGGCCAGGGCACCTGTTCAGGTGGGGAGTTTTATGGTTCTCAAAGAAGCTGAGAGCCCCGCTCCCCTCAACCATGGAACCCCATCGTTGAAGAGCCACAGGTCACAGCCTAAGCCTCAAGAAATACTCGGTAATACTGGTCCGCTGGGTGAAGACCAGGCTGTTACTCACCAGGCTTGGTACTGGGCTCAGGCTGGAACGCTGGGAGGTGGCAGAAAACGCTTTCCGTGGAGAGGGCAGGGCCCTTGGAGTGAGGCAGACCGGGGTGCAAGGCTTGATTTCCTTTTTGTGTGCCGTCTGGAGAGTTGCTTGACCTCTCTGTGCTTCCGTTTCTTCCCAGAGGGATATCTTGAATGTTTGTGACACCTCAGAATAAACTATATAAAGCACCCCAGCACCAGCCATGGGTGGTCGCCATCCTGGTAAGCTCTGCCTCAATGGACAGAAATTGGAGGCGTGCAGCTGCTCTGGCGGGATCCATGAGCAAAGCCCACGGCCCCTCCCGAGGCCATGTCCGGGACCAGAAGCCGCGTCCTCCCGGGACCCGGATCCCTGCCTTTGAGTCTCCTTGCCTCCTGCGAGACCATCTCCCTCTTCTGCCCGGAGCCCAGCTGAGCACTGGAACTTAATCCTCTCTTTCTATTTATTCAATGGGGCTCATTCCCCTGCACTTAAGTGGGGGTCTAATTACGAAGCCTAATTCCACATCTTCCCTGGCAGGAAGATAGCCAGCGTGTTCTTCTTTGATCTGCAGGAATTTCACGATGGTTCAAGATGGGCTGGATTTGTGTTTCCACACTCTGATCCGGTTTATTATCCCCCTGAAGAGCCAGCTAAGCTTTTCAAACTCGCATTTGAAGAACACCTTGCCAGGCCTCTGTGCCCCGGTTTGTTTTGCCATCAAAAGGGTCACCCCGCCCACGTTAAACTTTGCTGTTGAAACGTGCAAACCCCTAGTGGGGCCAGCAGAGCGGCGCTGGCTGAGGAAGGCACATGACGGGTCGGGTGCGCGGACCTCGGTGTGTGCGTCTTTCCCTCTGTGGTGTCACTGCGCACGTGGAAGGAAGACCAGACTCCGGGTCAGGAGGAAGGAGCTAGACTGTGGCAGCCACGAGCTCCCCGTGGGGCCAGCTTCCTCTCCGAGAAGGGTTGACAGGCATTTCCCATCGGCTCCAGCTGCCACCACTGAGCAGCAAGCCCAGGAGCTTCCACAGCAGAGATGAGGCTGATGACACTCTGGAGTGCAGAAGTCCAAGGTCAAGGTGCCGGCAGGGTCCTCAGCTTATAGACGGTCATCTGCTCCCTCTGTCTTCACAAGGTGGTCCCTGCATCCTGGTCTCCTCTGACCGGACCCCAGCCTCGTGGACTGCCCGCCTGCGTCCTGGTCTCCTCTGACCGGACACCAGCCCGTGGACTGCCCGCCTGCGTCCTGGTCTCCTCTGACCGGACACCAGC
>NW_004567139.1:3386077-3394293 GCF_000260355.1 Condylura cristata
GCCCCATGACCTCATTTTATCTTCATTGCCTCTTGAAGGCCTCATCGCCACACCCACCATGACCACGGTTTAGGGCTAGCGTGCATTTGGGGGCAGTCCCATCCAAGCCCCTAGCAGCCGGTGCTACCAAGGGGCAAGGTCGTGTCCCATCCCGGTGGCTGAAACCCAAGCTGGTGACGGCTGGTAGGCGACCGTCTCGCTCTTCAGTGCTCATCTGTGAGTTTCCTGCTGTCCCGGGAGAAGTGAGGCCACCGTGTGAAGAAAGGGCCCCACAAAGAACATTTGCTGTGGGGAAATCAGCATTAGACAGACAGCCTGGGCACAAGACCCGTGGGGGGCCCTCGCTGGTGCGCTGTCACCTCATGTCCCTGCCGAGCCCCACCACAGGCAGGGGCCGTCACAAGCCACATTGATCGTGAAGGGGGGTATCCAGGCACAGTGCCTAACAGAGAGCCTGGGACATCAGCATCTATTGGCAGTTCTTCTGCTGACCCCTCTCGGGAAAGCGGGAGATTCGAGGCCACTTGGGGTTGGGGGGGGGTTCATTTCTGGAATTGGGTTGTTGAGGCTCTCCCTGACTTTTTTCAGGGAAATAGCTCCGATTCCTTTAACCTTGCTTCAGAGGGCCTAGGTTCCAGAGCTTTGATCACTGCTGTGGCTCCTGCCTGGACACCCTCCAACCTCTCCAAACCCTTCCAAGGACGGGTGACACAGAGCCGGCTTAACAGTCTAAAGAAGGGCTGACAAACCAGGGACCCGAGAGCGGAGATGACTTGGAGGCCAGGGCACGTCACGGGCTTTTATTATGCAGAATCCAGTCTCTTTGAAGAAAGCAAGATGTTCTGTTGACTGCGGCCAGATGCCCCAGAGTTTCCAGAACAGGCTGTTTGGAGATGGTTCCGATTTCAAATATTCAAATGATTGTCCCTGTCAACCAGAAACACGTCCCAGAAGTTCGAACTTTCTTGCCTCCACACGGCAGGCGCTGGAGTGCCTCGTACACACAGACGTGACCCTGAAACGTTCGCCCCACTGGCAGGGGACAGATGTCATCCCGAAGTGGAGGGGTCACATGATGTCAGTCTCAGAGTGGGAGGGTCACCTGATTTCCAAGCCCTTCCCCAGCATGTCACCCAATCTACCTGGACTTTGTATTCAACGGCGATCACAGAGCAGATCCAGCCTGCGGGCCGCGGTCCCCATTAAACCCGTGTCCAGCCGCGTGCCCAGTGGGAGTCCACCTGGTGCCACTGACCGGTTGAAAGCGGGTCCTGTTCTTCTTCCTATACACACGGTGGTCGCATTTAGCCCTAAATATACCACCTTACAATTGCACTATTGAATGTCAGCCTGTTTCTGGAAGGCCTTGTCTTCAATTTGTCACAGTTGTTTTGAATTTTCTCCTTGGCTTTCTGAGTTCGAGCCACCTCCCCACACACACATAAACTCAGTGTCCTTTGAGGACTGGGTGAGCACAACCTCTATTCCTTTGTTTAAGTCATTAGCTGAGAGAGGCAGGGCGGGGACTCTCCGGTGGAGCAGCTTTGTGGCACGTAGCTGTCCCACCACTGATGGCCGTGGAAGAATGGCTTTTCTTTTTTGGACCACAGAAATCTATGTGCATTGCAGAATATTTACAAAGTGCAGATAAGCGTAGGAAGGAAAGGAAAATAAGCTGTCACCCCACCCTGCAGATGTAAATGCTGCCATTTGGGGTGGAGCCTTCCTGTTAAATATACATGCATGAATCAACATGGGTTAAGTGATACATGTACACACTCTGGCATGCTTGTCTGTGGACCTGCTCCTAGAACAAGATCACAGAGTTAGCTATTCACACTCACTGTAACACAGGCGTTCCCGATCAAACGCTTTCATGTATAGTGCACACACGCGCACCAAACCCAAAGTATTTTCCATGGACGTCCACCCAAGAGACATTGTCCCAAGGAAACAAGGGGAGCATTGTCTATTCTCTCAAGAAATGCCACTCACTATTCTGAATGCTATAGGAGTCTCTCTGTTGAAGGCTCTGAGAAGTCCTGCAGTAAACACTTCATTTTTTCCAGCTCAACATTCCCCAAATATAAATTCTCCAGAAGATCCTGGTTTTAGAAGCATGTATGACTATTCCTCTAAAGAATATTTGTGGAAATGCTGCCATAAATGAAATCATGACATCGGGATGAGAAGTGTTAATTTTTAAAAGACCTTTTTGGGCCCTTCCTGGTGGTGCAACCGGCTTAAGCACAGCACTACGAAGCTAGCCACAGCCACTTCAGCGCAAGTTCGATCCCCACCCGGAGATGACCCACAGGGCGCGGCAGACCTCTTCCATCTCCCTGCTGCTCCCCTCAGCAGTGGATTTCAGCAGATTCACCTGTTCTGCTCCCCACTCTGTCTCTGGTGAATCCTCTCATCCCCTGCTCCTCTGGCCTGTACCCCAGTTCTATATGCATAAATCAATCTTTTTTTTAAATAAAGGATGTATTTGGCCTCTTTTTCATCATGTGGGTGAACCTCACTTGCCACTATTCGTGCTTGGGGCTCCCAGTGCCATCATATAGTAACAACCCCACCCAACGTGGACGAGCTTCTCGGGCGCCTCGGCAGACCCCCAGGTCTGGAATAGACCTGATCCCGCCTGGGTCAGATCAGCAGAGCTCACTCACCTGAGGCACGAGGCACCCCGTCCCCTGGCCTCCTCCCCCTACTTGAACAGAGGGTGCAGGACCTGAGCCTTTGCACCAGCCTCTGCCACCTGCCTCGCATACGCTTATGCTTATGCCATACTGAGTGTTTGCGATGTGGCAGGCCCTGTCCCTGTGGGTGAAAGTCGATAAATGTCCCTCTATCCCCAGGTATCTTGTCGTTGATTTACAGATGGATCCATGAAGACAAGGGGAGGCGTTTTCCTAAAGCCACACAGTATGTAAGAACTCTGCTAAGAGCAAACCCAGACGCCATCCCACCTCCAGGGTTTCTGGCTCAATGCTCCTTCCCCGCTCCCGCCCCTCCCCCAACACACACCAACACTGGGGCAAGGTGCCTCCACCCCCACTCCCACGGGCTCCTCTTCCCCTCTGCACACACCCACGTCTCCAGTCCCTCCTTCCCTTCCCATCTGCCTCACCTTCCCAGGCTTCACCCTCTCCCAGTCCCCAAAACAAGCCCTGGTGAAGTCAGAACTCAGGGCCTCCGGTCAAGGCAGGGAGGCCACTTGGGCCAAGCTGGAGCCAGGCCTCTCTGCGGCTGGCTTTCTGGCTTCAGGGGACCCTGAGCAGTGGGGAACAGAGACACCTGCTGGCCACTCCGAACGCAGGGCCCCGAGGTCCCACAGCCAGGCTGCTCCTGCAGGACCAGGACACAGCTCCATGAGGAGCTGCCAAGCTCCCTGCCATTTCCCAAACCCCCACAGGAGGCAGGGTGCACCTGGGGATTCCTGAGAGTTTGTTGATTGACTTAAGAGAGAACAAAGCCCTTATTCAGAGGAACAAATCAAATGGGACATGTATCACGTACCTGCCCCTTCCCCTGCTCGGAGCAGGCTGGGCTGCTCTGGGAGAAGCCCTGGGGGGACCCTGGTCTTTGTCTTTCGGGCTGTTCTGAGGATAAAAGCCAAAGGGAAGGGGCTTTTTTTTTTTTTTAAGATTATTTATACATACAAGTGCTGTGGTGTAAGCCAGATGTGGGAGCGAGGAGGTGGGAGGGGGAGGGGGAGGACGTTCACCAGAGACAGAGTGGGGAGCAGAACAGGCCATCCACTGAAATACACTGCTGGGGGGAGCAGTGGGGAGACAGGAGAGGTCTGCTGCGCCCTGTGGGTCAGCTCGCTACCCGGGGATCGAACTTCTGCTGCAGTGGCTGCCGATAGCTTCATAGTGCTGAGACTTAACTGGGGAGGGCAACTTTTATGGCAAAAAACAATCCTTTTACTAAGCTGCCCAGGGCTCAGCCAGGTTGCTGAGAGGTGGGGACAGGCCATTTCTAGACAAATTAACAAAGGGTGGCCTTGTTGTCAGGCCAACGGTAGGAAAACGCTCAGCAGGTTGATGTGATGTGGATGGTGTCATTTGGCGGGACCATCCTCTTTGGCCGGCTGTGTCCCTTTGAATCAGGTTTACAGCCCATATCTGGGGCCAGCACCATCTGAGGCCGAGATGAGGCTTTCCATGCTGGTTAATGGCCATCATTTACCAGTTCAAATATTGACCCACAAGGTGCTGGGAGAAGCGAAAAAGCCACTTGCTAGGAAATCACTAATCTGAAAGATAGCGCTAACAGCTTCTCAGATGTCCTGCCAAAAAATGGGGTCACCACTGCAACTTCATACCCCCCAAGGGAAAGATATCAGATTACACATAGGTCTGGGGTGTACCCCCAAGCTTTCCCAAGTCTCCTGAAATCTCCTCTCATTTGATTTGTTCCTCTGAATAAGGGCTTTGTTCTCTCTTAAGTCAATCAACAAACATTCATGAATCCCCAGGTGCACCCTACCTCCTGTGGGGATTTAGGAAATGGCAGGGAGCTTAAACATGATCCTCATCTATCTCCAGCGTGGGAGGCCCCGAATTTCAAAATACTCTGTGTAGTTTTCTGGGAATATAAGACGAGTCCAAGACCTTGGCAGACTCCACGAGTAAAGACAATCTAAACATGTGACATGTTAAGGAACACAGAGGTCACTGGGCACAGTCAGGGAGAAGTTTCTTCTAGACAAGCAGATGATGGTCCCTAGGTCATTGGGGCAGACAATTCTGATGATCAGGAAGGAAACCCTGAAGGCTTCTCGGAGGTGGAGGGATTTAAAAATTCTTACCGATGAGTGGATAAAGAAGACATAGTATGTCTTTTGTACAAACTGTGCAATACTATTTAGCTATTGTAAAAAGGTGGAATCCTACCATTTGCAATGTCGTGGGAATTATGCTCAGTGAAATAAGTCAGACAGGAAGACAAGCATCTTGTGAAGCTCTCATTTAATGTGTGAAGAAGAAATAAAACCAATGGGTGAAGGAAGAAAGCATCAAACTTGTATACTATCGAACAAAATAGGTTACCAGAAGAGGAGGAGATGGAGTTGGGGAAATGGGGGAAAAGGGTCCCTTGTGGGGTGGTGGCTGGAGACCAGAATTCTGGTGTTGAACATGATGTATGTAGTCTGTGTAAGTGCTGATTCAGAAGGCTGCACTCTTCACACCTGTGCATAATGTTACCAACCAGCGTGATTCTCATCCTTTCCTGCTGTAATCTTCCACATGTGTGGCTTCGGCCACACTGACCGTTCACGCCCTGGGGCAGTCTGGGCCCCTGGCTGAGCAGTCAATGCCTCTTGCAAGCTGGCAGTAGGAGCCCTTCTTGCATACTGTTCCAGCCAATGGGATATTCCCTGTCCCGTCCTCTTGGAGACCGGAGCTGTCAGCCAATGAACATCAAGTTCCAGCAAGGCCACAGCATGGTCCATAGGGCTGACCACATGCTACTGTGCCCATAAAGCTTTGTGAAGAGGATGGTCCTCGTGAAAGTTTCTTACCACACCGAGAAACGCAGAAGGTGATGGATACATGGTTGGCTTGATTGTGTTGAGATTATCAGGCCTCTGCGTATGTCCAAACTCATTAGATCGTGTACATTCAACTCATAGTCTCTTTGTATATAAACTCTACTTCAGTAAAGCTGTTAAAAATGTAAAAAGGGCCCTCCCTTATGGCGCAGCGGGTTAAAGCACAGCACTAAGAAGCTAAGGCCACTTCAGCATGAGTTTGATCCCCGGACAGGGAGCTGACCCACATGGCGCCGAAGACCTCTCCTGACCCGCCCGCTGCTCCCCTCAGCGGTGTACTCTGTCGATCTGCCTGTTCTGCTCCCCACTCTGTCTCTGGTGAATCCTCTCACAGCCCCGACACCTCTGGCCTGTACCCCAGTTCTGTATGCACAAATAAATAAATCTTAAAAAATGAAATAAAAAATAAAAAACCCTGTTGATTCGTTAAGACTCTTTTACTTGTTTATCTTGTTTTTTGTCATGGCAGTATTTTTATTTTTAGAATCCAAGTATTTATATCTCCCAGGTGTTGCTTTCTTTTTTAATGATATTTTGCTTTCTTCATATGCACTAATTCTCCGAAAGCTGGTGTGTATTTTCCACTTGGGGCACCCCTCCATTTGTGCCAGTCACCTGCCGTGGCCAGGAGCTCCCCCACACTAGACAAGCTGCAGTCACCCCAAGAGCACGACTTCTCAAACCAGGGTGATTTTGTCCTCCAGGGGACATTTGGTAATGTCTGGAAACAGTTTGGCTTCTTCCAGCTGGGAGAAGAGACTAGGAATGCTGTAATCACCCCACAAAACACAAGCCGCTTCTACCCACCCCCGAACAAAGAACGATCCAGCCCAAATTGTCAACAGAGGCAAGTCAGAGCTGCACATCACGCTGGGAGGAAGTGGGTGCCCATGCCAGGCTGTCAGGGTGATGCCACTACAGACACTCCCGCTAGAACCCAGGCCTCGCCTCAGACAGGGCAGGGTTCCAGGCGCCAGTGTCAGAACTTCCTGGTGTTTTGTGATATGGTAAGGATACACCCTGAGCCACCCAGATAAGCCAGATTGTGTTTGAAATGATTATGATCCTGCAATTACCCTCACTGCACCCCACCCAAACTTCGGCATGTGGTTGCTGTAGAGCATGGTTGCCGTTCGGGGCAACTGCACAATGGGGTGAACAGCACCCCTGGGTGGAGCTGTGCACGACCCGCGCAACCATGCATGGAAGCCCACTCCGAGAGGCCTGGGACACCGTCAGTGCAACAGCGTCTTCTCTTTTTCCTCTTCTTCATCCCATGTTCTGAAGTCACAAACAGGACCCTCCCTGGTGGCACAACGGGTTAAAGCCCAGCACTACAAAGCCAGCCACAGCCGCTTCAGTGCGAGTTCAATCCTCAGCCCTCAGCCCTGGAGGTGACCCACATGGCGCGGCAGACCCCTCCTGTCTCCCTGCTGCTCCCTCAGCAGTGTACTTCTTCAATCTGCCTGTTCTGCTCCTCACTCTGTCTCTGGTGAAGCCTCTCACTGACCCTGCACCTCTGGTCTATATCCCAGTTCTGTATGCACAAATAACTAAATCTTTAAAAAAATAAGAAGAAGAGGTCACAAAGAAAGAAATAGATGAGTACGTATGTACTAGAAGGCTGTTTCCGCATGAGGCCATGACCAAGAACTGAAAGTTCCGGGGGATTTCTGCCCACGGTTCCTGCTCTTGAGACGAAGACCCTGGTCTCGCTACAAGAACAGACTTTCTCTCCTTTTCACCCCACAAATTTTACTAGAGTGCACAACTATGAGCTCATGGGTGGGTTGGGTTCCCTCTCTGCGCAGATAAGGACAAAGGATCACTCCTGGTTCTCCCAGCATATCTGAGGAAATCAAGATAAACCTAGAGCAACTGTTTTCAGTAGAACCAGCTCCGTTGATATGAACAGGTGCTATATTTTTTTTAACTCATCATCAAAAAATAAGGATAATTCTGAGGTAGAGCGAGACTATAAATAGCATTATGATCACGGGTGTATACTCTCATCTTGCTGTCACCTTTGACAAGTAACTTATGGGCTTTATGGCTCAGTTTGCTTCTTTGTAGAATGGGATAACAATAATAACAGAGGTTGCAGTGAGAACTTTTTTTAAAAAAGGTCTATTTATTTATTTATTTATGCATCCAAGAACTGGGGTACAAGCCAGAGGTGGGGAGGTGAGAAGATTCACCAGAGACAGAGTGAGGAGCAGAACAGGCAGATCTACCAAAATACACTGCTGAGGGGAGCAGCCGATGGGACAGGAGAGGTCTGCCGCACCCTGTGGGTCACTCCCTGGCCAGGGATTGAACTCGTGCTGCAGTGACTGCAGCTAGCATCATAGTGCTGTGCTTTAACGTGTTGCACCACCAGGGAGGGCCCTTCAGCAGAGTTTGAACAACTTATATGTAAAATGCTTAGAATCATGTTGACCAGATAGGAAGTAGTCAATGAAATCTGGATCACGCGGTAAAGAGAGTTTTTGTTGTGGGTCTTTGTTTTTCACCAAAGGACCGCTTGGTCTGGCCTGCTTGTTCATGCTCTGTCTCTCCAAGCGGGCCAGGGGCAGAGTATGCAATAGTTCCTGATCTGATGTGACTGGAAAGACTGGGCTTTCCAGAAAGCAATGCCTGAAGCAAAGATGGA
>NW_004567139.1:3394857-3402163 GCF_000260355.1 Condylura cristata
GCATGGCTCCCAGGAGGGAATGTACACAGAGTGGTTCCCCCAAAAAAAGAGAAAGAGGGAAGGTTTATCTTCCCAGCTCCCTCCATGTCCCACTGGTCAAATCTCCCTCCATAAAGAGCTGTTTCCACCAGTTGGGTCATCGAGTGGCTGTTACAGTTTCCATTGCTGGCAGTGAGTTTCCATGTCTGGGAGGGAGGGAGAAGGGGATGGTCCAGAAGAGCTGAGACAGGTCTGGGAAGTAGAGCCACAGAACCCATCCAGGGGGTCTTCTTCCCAGGACAACTCAGAGAGTCAAACTCATGAATTCTTACCCTGAAGAAATACATAGGTGATCGGGGTATCGACCCAAATCACAAGCCTTAAAATGTGATGGTTTGGGGGTGACCCCCAGGTTTGGGGAGGTCAGAGTGGCCTCTGTGTTAAGTCTGAAGCATCAGGAGGTGGGAGATGGAGCTGGTGTGGGACCAGGGGACAGACAGGCAGTCGCCATGGGCTGATGGCTTCCCGGGGCCACCATCCAAAGCACCGCGAATCACAGACATGAGTGACGTAAAGCAACAGAAACTGATTTTCTTACAGTTCTGGAGGCCTGAAGTTCCAAATTAAGCTGACCCAGGGCCATGCTGTAGGGAGGAGGTTTCCTTGCCGTGTCACAGCTGCTCACTTGGCAGCCACCCTGGGGTCTCCTCAGCTCTGCCCCCAACTGCACCAACTTTCCCCTGTGGGGTGCTGGGTCTCCCCTTACTGGGACATCAGCCACAGGGTGCAAGGACCCAATCTGATACTCCTATCAGCGAATGGTATCACAGTGGCCTCTTGTCAAATAAGCTTCCGCACTGAGGTTCTAAAAAGAACATGGGGGCCCTCCCTGGTGGCGCAGCGGGTTAAAGCACAGCACTGAGACGCTAAAGCCACTGCAGCAAGAGTTCAATCCCCACCCCAGAGGTGACCCACATGGCACGGCAGACCTCTCCTGACCCACCCCCTGCTCCCCTCAGCAGTGTACCTTGTCATTCGGCCTGCTCTGCTTCCCCCAGTTCTGTATGCACAAATAAATAAATCATTAAAAAAAAAAAAAGGACATGAATTTGAAGGAAACACTGTTCATCCCAAGATTCAAGGGGAATAGCAAGGGGCAAGGAAGACAAAGCCAGACCAAAGGAAAAGGCCTAAGTGGCATGAGTGGCTCCCGAAGAGGTCAGTGGGGAAGATGAGGCTGGAAGAAAGCGCGGGAGATGCCTGAGAGCACTGAGAGCCGCCCCCTTGGGTCTGCGGTCTGCGTGCGAAGGGCCCTGAGTCTGCATGGAGCATGTTTGCAGGGCCCTGGGGAGGCTTCCGCATGGACTGGCGAACTGAGCTTGATCCAGACCAGGCCATGGATGGCCAGAGAAGTTTCCAGAGAAGGTGTGGTGGACATTCTAGGTGCACAAAGCTCCGGAAGCCAGAACCTAGTGGTCTGTGGGCTCCACAACTCTTGGCTCCAGGGGAGGCGCCGTGGCGGGGTGAGGAACAATGGAGGAACCGGGCCCCCATTGTCTGGAAGCCTCCCCTGGCCTGTGCCAGTGGCCTCCAAGGTTGGACGGTAACATACTCAGCCCCAATATCGTGGCTCCTGACTCCAGAGTTCCCTAGAGGGACCCCAGCTTCTCATGCAGATTCTGGAACCTCTGCTGGCGCTGGAGTTTCTGCAGCAAAGCTTCAGAGGAGCTGCTCTCTGTCCCCAGTGGGGTGGCCGGCATCTTCGGCCCCTCACGCCCCCCACCCCTGCACCCCCACTGCGCCTCTAGCTGCAGAGGTGGGAACACAGACGAGAGCTGAGCCGAGAATGCTGGGGTCAGGAACTCCGGGGAAGAATGTCAGCTATGAGAGGGCTCGCTGGCACGACTTGAGATGTGGGTGGCTGCAAGCTGCAGGGGATTTTAGATTAAAAGAGTTTCTGATGACACTTCTTCAAGGTCAGTGACAGGAGGATCCAGGCTCATCTCATGCCTCCTGCCAAGAATTCCAGAGGCCAGGACCCTCTTCTGGGAGCCGAGGTTGGAGAGTTTCCCATGGGGTCCCCTGATGGGGGCAAATTCCATCTTTACCCATATTTTTCTCCTCTAGAGTCCAAAGCTGGGAGAGCCCCCAGCCTGGTGTGGCAGAAAACAGGCAGGCGCTGAACCAGGGGGGCACAGACTCTTCCCTCCCGTGTGAACTGTGTGATCGCAGGCAACTGGCTTAGCTTCTCTGAGCCTGATTCTCCTCCTGCTAAAGTGCCCATGAAATGAATGGAGGTGCTGAGTGCATTTCCTGGCGGATATGGCAGGTGCTTGGGGTCATTTCCCTCTTCAAAAGATGGCTGATAGGGCAGGATTGGAGATGTGGCCCCCAGTTCCAGCGGAAGCAGATTTCATTCATTCATCCATCCATCCACCCATCCATCCATCCATCCGTGCACACCTGGAACAATTACTGAGAACTACTGCCTGCCAATCATTATGATGGACATTAGGGATTCAGCAACAAACAAAACTGAACCCGCAGAGCTTGAGGAGAGAGAAACAGAAATAAATAAGCAGATAAATACAGATGAATGATAAATGCTAAGAAATAATAAAGCAACTCCCTTTATTAGTCAGAAGTGCTGTGAACAAGGCCACACATTTCATTGCATTTGATGATGGGGTAGCAAATGGAAACACCAGGGGAGACTCAGGTCAGATGATCTTTAAAGAGAGACAGAGTCAAGCCAGGCAGAAAGAACAACAAATACAAAGGCCCCGGGCAGGTGCAGGGAAGAGCCACGAGGGTGAAGCATCCAACATTCAGAGAGCAGGGGGGCACAAAGCTGGGGTGCATCAGAAGCTGGGGTGCATCAGAGAAGCCGGCCCAGGCCTTGGAGGGCCTGTGCACCACAGCAAGGACTTTGGGCTTGTCCACTAAGATGGCAGCCCCTTCGGCCAATCGCACGTTTTCATAAGTAGTGTTAATTGGGATCTTGCTGGGTGCCAAGGGAGGAGCTAAGTACTTGGCCGACACCTAACTCTTGCAAGAACCCGGGAGGTACATGCCTGTGCTGTCCCCATTTTACAGATGAGGTCGTGCAGGCGTGGGGAGCCAGACTCAGCTGGGCGTCTCTGACTCTCCCTCTTCCTGTCTTCCGTGATCTTGCCCCTGGTGCCTTCAGGGCTCAGCTGATCTCACTTTAATCAAAAGGGGGTTGTGGGAAGGTGGGAGATGGAGGCCTTTGCAAGCCAACTAACGCCCAGGATTGACGGCAGCCTCTGGAGTTTGGAAAAAAGACCTGGAAAACGTTTTCCAACAGAGCCTCCAGAAGAATCCAGCCCTGCTAAAACCTTGGTTTTGGAATTCTGGCTGCAGAAACAGAAAGAATGAATTCTGGTTAGTTTAAGCCACCCAGGTGGAGGTGCTGGGTGACGGCAGTCCTCGGAAGCTCACACAGGTCTGTGTGGTGATGGGCCGAGCTCTGTGATCGGTATCTAATGGTCTAGATCGGAGCCCTCGCTCTGCGCCAACAGCTCAGAGCCTCCCAAGGCGCTCCTTTTCTCCAAGCCTCGGTCTTCCTCTGTCGAACGGTAGCCTGGCACCGAGGGAGACACCTAGTGGGGACGCAGCCCATGCAGGGGATCCCTCCCGCAGAGAGGACAAGAGGGTGAGCTGGGACCCTGGTGCGGCTTCGAAGTGACGGCTGCTGGGCATTTGCTTCCCAACACTCCAGTGTGCTGTTGGCAGAGTGGCTTCTGACATCACTCCCTGACCAGAGAGTCCAGCTCCTGAGCCAGGCAGAAGTAACTATTTAGAGAACGATTTAAGGAGCCTGGCGCTTGGGTAGTTCATCATTACTTCCTGCCAGGAGTCCGGGTACAGGTGGGGGTGGGGAGGCAGCCCTGTGCCAAGGCGAGTCTGGGCTTCAAAGCCAAAGAAAAGGCAATTAAGTTTATGGTGGAATTGGTCAGGAAACTGTAAACCTGGGCCATTGCCCCTGTACAGTAGATTCTTTTACCACCATCTCAAAGCATGCTGAACCGTCTGGGCCTTGGTTCCAAAAACAATTATCTATGAAAAATAAATTTAGACTCTAGATGAGGTCATCACGACCTCCTTGCCACCGGTGGGTCTTCATATGCCGCCAGGTCAGAAATTGTGCCTAGTGATAAACCAAGATATTCCACGTCCTAACCCTAGCTCCACCCCACCCGGGATTTTACTTCCATTAAGCGTCTCCCAAGAAGGAAGCTGGAAAAGGCACAGGCCACAGCCTCTCAAAGGGGGCCAGGCATGAGTTTGACCTGGCCCCCCACAATGGATTGGGCTCAGCTGGGCCCCCACCATTGCTTAACCAAGCTTGACCGAAGAATATGTTGTCTGGTGGGCCATATAAATAAGATAATTTCATAATGCTAAAAGGATCAGTTAGTCAAGGGAATATAGCAATCCTGAACATTTATGTTCCTGATAACAGAGCTTCAGAATACATGAAGGGCTTTGGGAATGTAGAGGTTAGCATAGCTGCCTTCCAAAACACATGAAAAAAATATGGCCCCCCTGGAAGGAGAAATGGCCAAATCACAATTTTAGTTGGAGATTCCAGGACTCGTCTCTTAATAACTGATAAGTAAAGTAGATAGCAAATCAGCAAAGCTGTAATGGATAGGAACAATACTATCAATGAACTTGGCCTAAATAACTGGAAATAACACAATTGCCCATCAACCGGAAATGAATAAATAACTGCTGGTATATAAAGACGGCAGCATACTATCTGTAATAAAAAAGAATGAGCTATTAATCACTCAATGACACAGATGAATCTTGAAATAATTATGCTTGCTCAAAGAAGTGAACCAAAAGACAAGACACACTGTAGGAATCTATTGCATAAAACTCTAGAAAATCAAAATAATCTATTATAACTGAAAAAAAAAAGGTCACCATTACTTGGGGAGAAAGTGGTGGGGAGGAGGTAGAGAGTGGGACTAACAAGAACCATGAGGGAATTTTAGAAGAAGTGAGACTCTTTCTCTTGGTTGTGGCAACAGGTTACTGGGTATCTGTCTGCAAAAGTGTGTATTTTATGTACAGTTTACTGCATGTCTGTTCTACCTCAATAAAACTTTTAAAAGAAACATTTAAAGCTTTTTAAAGTGTCTTGCTGCTCTCCAGAAGGCAAGGGAGAATGTCTCTACCCAGAAGTCTGGTTTTAAGGTCACACAAATAGCTGGGTGCCTGGATTTATGTGTTCTACTCCTGAGATATTGGCAGAAGACATCAGACACACAACTCAGCCTTCTGGGCTTGGAAAGAGCATCTCCAGGGGCTCAAGTAAGTGTCAAGTGTCCCAGCTAAAACACCTTCCAAGAGGGTAAAATGAACACAGAAATTTTGCAGACAACTACAGAGATTTCTCTGGAACAGAGTGACATGGCAGTCTGGTCAGACAGAGCTGGCTGTGGGCACTCCTGGTGTCTGGAGTGGCCACACCCAGTTCCCCCAAGTTTCTTTCTCCTCCCAGGAGAGGGCTGAGGATCTCCTGGGGAAAAGCGTTGACACAATCAGCATTTAGGCATTTACAGACATGTTGGCACACTCTGGGCAGGACTAAGCCATCCAGGAGATCAGTCACTCTGGAGAAGGAGTTTGGCCAGAGGGTGCCAGGCTCAGCCACGGGACCTGGAGGCCTGGGCTGAGCTCTGGGCACAGCGCTCTAGCTGGGTCTCAGCCCTGCTGCGCTGTGGCGGAGGATAATATTACTTTGTGTTAAACGAATCTCCCATTGACACCCAAGCCCTGTGTTCTCAGAGATGGGCACACCCACCCCCAAAACCAGGGGTCTGCAAACTCCCGACCACAGGCCAGACCCAGCCCACTGCCGGCTGTTGTGTTTAAGTGGACAGGGACACAGACACCCCTGTCATTCATGCCAGGCAGCATTACCCCACTGCCACAGAGCTGCATAGCTGTGTGACTGTGATGTCATTTTCCTTGTACTGTTTTTGGTTTGTTTTTTGTTTTTTGTTTTTTTTAATAAAACATAACACTTGCAAAGCTTCTCTGACATCTTCCCTCCCTCCTTTGCTATCAAGGACACCTAGGTGACAATGGTGCAGAAGCATTTCACCTTCCGTGAAGCAGACCACCCAGCTGGGGAAGTCAAGTAGAGGAATATAACAATCCTGAACATTTATGTTCCTGATAACACAGCTTCAAAATACTATTCCAAATGGTCAGCTGCTCTCTGGGACAGGCGAGTCACCGCCACTGTGCCTATGAAGGCCGTGGGGGGACACGGCTCTCAGGAGAGGACAGCCACCTGCACACTCCTGCCCGGCACAGCTGAGGGGTCCTGAGGAGAGGTGGTCAGCGGGGAGGAGAGACCCACTCCCTGTCTGACAAGCGCCTGCCCCAGCCACACAGCAGAGGCCCACCAGGAGACGCAAAGAGGACACTGGAAGTAGGTGTGGAGAGCCTTTTACAAGCCGCCAGCCTGCGTGGTGGCTGGCTAGCTCCCCGGCCCAAGGGTCACCTCTATTTTCACAGGTGGCACTGTGCTGCAGCAGGGCCTCTGGGCTCAGGGGGCCTCGTCAGGCCACCTGCCGGCTGCGTGACCTTTGGCACAGCATTTCCTTGGCCTTAGCCTGCTTCCCGGGGCGTGGTGGGGATGCTAGGACCCCCAGAGCGGTCTGAGAGTCCCCAAAGGTGCTCCTCTGCCCCCCTCCTCCCCCTCCCCCGCCCTGCAGTTCCTCCCCAGGAGCTGAGGACACCGGGTAGGTAGTGGGACGCTGGCTGAAGCGACTGGCCAGAGCCTTCCGGACCCAAGAGGGCTCCTCCCTGCCAGGGTGGTCTGAGCAAGATTGCAGACACCTGTTCTGGCGCCAAAGAGGCGCGCGTCTGTGTAAACCTGCCCCGGTGCCCACTCCTGTGCGCCTGTTGAATGAAGCTGTCTCCAGACACCCCACTGCTCAGTGGCTTCTACATGAAACAAAGCGCGTGGTGGGGCCAGGCAGAGCTGATTATTATGACAGGCTGGTGCGCGGACAGACGCTAGAGTGATCGCCACACGTGGGTCAGGATGGAACCTTCTGTGCACGCAGGAGAGAAGGAATGAGACAGCTGACGCAGCGGGGCAGAGCGTGCACAGGACTTCCGGAGCCCCTCACGCCTCCTGCTGGCCACCAGCGGGACTGCACCTTCCCCAGAGCCTCGGTGCACCTGCGGGGGGAGGGGGGGAGGGATCCCCACCCGGACTCTGAGCCGCGTGCCTGTGTCCGCGGTCCCCAGCCCCGGCGACCTATCACGGCGCGGG
>NW_004567139.1:3402263-3413166 GCF_000260355.1 Condylura cristata
CCTGAGCGCATCTGGAATGGCATATGGGGTGCCGGATGGTGTTGGAGGATGGGGGTGATGGAGAGAGGAAAATAACTTAGTGTTTTCGTGTGAAACAGCAGGGAGACATCTTGGGCTTCTTAAGAAAGCTCTAGCTCTTGTGGACGCTCTTAACCAAAACAGAAGTTGAAACCTCAAAAGGAAAAGATAATGTAGGGGTGGCAGTTTTCAAAATTAAATAAAGGGCAAGAGCAAGAGATAAAGTCGTTGGCTCTGGGCTACGTCTTCTCTGACTCTCGATCCAGTCAGCTCCTCCGTGAGAGGACATTCACTCTTCTCCTCTTTCTGAACACGGTTGAATTGGCAAATGACACTTTGTTGAAAATATTAAAACCAAGAGGTCACACCAAACCCAGCTTGAAAGCGAGAAGACATTCTTTCGTCTTAGCACAAGTGCATATTTGGAATTGTAAATGCAAATTCTTTGGAGACAGACTTGCCTTCCTGGCCGGCAAGTACAGACAGAACATTTGAAAGCAGGTCTCGCTTTAATTTTTGACAAGTGTTAGGAAGAGATACTCTCCGCAGCTTGAGAGAGAAGGAGAATGAAAACCAGCTTTGAGGTCAGAGTGTGTGGAGGGGGGGTGAAGTGAGGGAACTGGCTTCTGGAAGGTACCATCTGACTGCTTCCGCCTCTCTGAGGCCTCTCTCTGATGTTAAGGAGAAGGTGTCAAGGGGTCACCAGGGCAGTCAGTGACATCACTGCATCCTGTGCCATTGTACGGGTGCCTAGGAACCCGGCAAATCATCTGAATTTTTCCAGGGGCGGAGGGGAGGCAATGGAAGTTTATTCCCAATCCTAAAGTCCAGCTGTATTCTTGTAAGGCGCCTGGGGCATTGCCCTCTGGTGAAATCCAGGCCTGGAGGATTTGCTGTGATCAGCTTCCCTTCCTGTTAGTGTTAGGAGGAAGGATGTCCTGAAGGGTTCTGCAGAGTCTTGTGGACTCCGCCCCCTACTCCAGCTTTCTGGATTCTACCCCCTACTCCAGTGATTGGAAACTACAACTCCCAGCAGCCCCAGGAAGAAAACTGCGAGGACCCAAGGGCGGAGCTAAGCGGGCATTCTGGGACTTTGGGGGATAAGTAGGGCGCCATTTTCTCTTTTTCTCTTGCCGCCGTGCCGCCGGGAAACGGCTCTCGGGATGGCGTGACTGGGAGCTTCCAGTTAGTCTGTTACTAGAGTTCCAAGTCAGCGGAGCAGGTAAGATATTCCAGGTATTTGTATCCTTCTCTCTTTCCGTGGGTTGTTTCCTTTTCTTTTCCCCTTTTGAAAATAAACCCATTATTGATCCTTTTGTGTGCGCCTGCAGTACAACTGAATTTTACGCTCACGGGTGAGTCCCCACAAACAGGCGGCCCAGTTCATACTGGGGTACCCCGTAACATTAGGACTTGGGTGAGGGCACACGGGTGTGCAACTTGTCTCTCCAACCAGCTTCCCCTGTTCATATCTCTCCTGTATAAACTGAGCTCTTGCCTCCTTCAGTGGTAGTGCTGAGACTTAACCCCTAGGCCACCTGGGAGGCTCTCATTCTCCTCTTAATTCGTGCCCCAAATTCATTCCCATGACCTTTTTATGGGAAATCAGATATAATTCATATGCCATCATGTTAATTGAAAGTGTACCATCCAGTGTTTTTTAGTATATTCACAAAGCTCTTCAGCTATTACCACTATGTAATTCCAGAATATTCTTAGTCGCCTTAAAAGAAATCTGGTTCTCACGAGCAGTCACTCTCTGCCCCATCCTCAACCCTCCGTCTTTGGAAACCACTAATCTCTCTGGCTCTAAGGGTTTGTCTAGTTTGGACTTTATACAAATGGAATCATCTAACACGTGCCTGTTGGGTTAGATGTCTTTCACTTAGCACAATGTTTTTAAAGTTCACTTTGTATTGTACCACCCATCAGTTCTTCCTCTCTCTTATAGTAGAATATGCCACTGTTGAAGTATTTCTTATCCATTTATCTGTTAATGGATGTGTGGGGTGTTTCCAATGTGCAGCCATTATGAATAATTCTGCTGTAAATATTCATGTACAGATTTTCATGGAGATATTTTCAGTTTTCATGGGTATCCACCTGGAAGTGGAATTGCTCACTCCTATGTCATCTCTACATTTAATTTTTTAAGAAAAACTACCAAACTTTTTCCAAAGCTGCTGCAGCATTTTACATTCCCATCAACAATGAACAGAAATTCCAATTTCTCCCCAGCTTTGACAACACTTGGTATTGTCTCTTTGTTACAGCCACTCCAGTGGGTGTGTAATGGCCCCTACTGTGGATTTTACTTTCCTCTCTCCAATGACTTGGTATGGAGCAACACATACTTATTGGCCATTTGGAAATCTCCTTTGAAGAAATGTCTATTCAAATCCTTTTCTTTCTGTGTCCATTTCTTTATGTGTCTTTTCTCTGGATACAAGTCCCTGATCGGCTATATGACTTGCAAATATTTTCTCCCACTCTGCTATCTTATCACTTGCTCAGGAGTGCTCTTTTGAAGCACTTAATCTTGATGAAATCCAATTGATGAATTTTTTGGTTGTTTATGTCTTTGGTATCATGAACATTCACATCTTTGCTTTATTGTAAGCATGTTAGCTCTTTCATGGAGGTCTTTGATTTGGGGGTATTTTTTGTGTATGGTGTGAAGTAGGATTCCAACTCCATTCTTTGGTGGGTAGATATCAAGTTGTCCCGATGGGTAGATATCAAGTTGTCCCAACACCATTTGTTGAAGAGGCTATTCTTTCCCCCCATTGAATTGTCTTGGCACATTTGTCTAAAATCAAAGCCTCTTCCTCTCCTGTTGCCTTGAGAAAGCCCAGGGAAGCCAGTGTTTGGTCCAAACAGGTAAATAAAAACAGCCGCTAGGTGGCGTATTCACAGGGGGTGGGGGGGCCTCCTGGGAACCCAGAACAAATCTTTTTTTTTTTTCTTTTAAAGATTTACTTATTTATGCATACAGAACTGGGGTACAGGACAGAGGTGTGGTGGGTGAGAGGATTCACCAGAGACAGAGTGGGGAGCAGAACAGGCAGGTTGATGAAGTACACTGCTGAGGGGAGTGGGGTGGGGGAGGCGGTTCCAGGAGTGGTCTGCCGTGCCATGTGGGTCGGCTCCCTAGGGAAGGATCGAACTCGCACTGCAGCGGCTTCAGAGAGCTTCAGAATACGGTTCTTTAATTCCTTGTGCCACCAGGGAGAGCCCCCCCAGAGCGAATCTTTAAGGCTTCTCTGCTCTCCTGACCATGAACCCTATCGCGTTGAGTTTGCCCGCATCTTTAGAAAAAAAGAAAGAGGGCTCTTCCTGGTGGCGCAGTGGGTTAAAACACAGGAGTTCGATCCCCGGACAGGGAGATGACCCACATGACACTGCAGACCTCTCCTGTCCCCCGCTGCTCCCCTCAGCAGTGTACTTCCTCAGTCTGCCTGTTCTGCTCCCCGCTCTGTCTCTGGTGAATCCTCTCACCCTCCACACCTCTGGCCTGTACCCCAGTTCTGTAAGCATAAACAATAAGTAAGTCTTTAAAGAAAGAAAACGGCTGCCAAGATGCCTGCATCTCACCTCATTTATGCCTTGCATTTGCCATGTAAGGCTGCCCAGCGCCACCTCCACCCCCTCCTGCCTTCCTCGCTGGCCCTCTGTACCACCTTTCACCTTTAGAGCCTCTGCTCTGGCTGAGTGGGCGTCGGGTTCCCGCCCCTGTGTCTCGGGGGGCCCTAGCAGCCTGCAGAGCAGTCAGGGCCGACTCCATTCCACGCCACCCCAGGCAGCTCCTTGGCAGAGATTCGCAGCGTTTCTATTTAAATGACGTTTGAACAAACGCAGAGGGGTTCAGTGGCACTTCAATCAGAGTCCGTGGGATCCAGTTGGGAGCCGGTCCCTGTGGGCAGTGCGCGGAGTTCCCTCTGTTTCCTAATTTGAATTGCTTTGTTCGTGTTCCAGAAAGGGGGAAGAGGGGCTGCCTTTGGCCTAAAATGAAACATTTCCCTTTTAAGTCAAAAACTTGTTCATGGCTTGGAGGAGAGGGTTTAAGCTCCATAATCCCTGGGCCCGAGCAAAGCAGCAGCAGGGCTGCAAATTCCTTTTTGGAGGAAAAGTCAGAGGAACGGCGAGCGATGGGCCCACCCTGCAGTGCCTGGGCCGCCGCTGTCCCAGAAAAGGTCCTGGGAAGAGTCGGCCTGACTCCTGCCCCTGCTCCGCAGCTCCAAGCTCTTTCTATCGTTGCAGGAAAACAATCACAGGGGCAGCTCCAGGGGGTTCCCAGCTCTCTGTCCCATTTCCGTGGCTGCGTGGCCACACACAGCACCCATCATCCCACAGCCGGCATGGTGTGCAGGCTGCCTGCCTTCCCTCCTGCCCACCTGCCTCAAGGCCCGCCAAGCCATGAAAAGGGAGCCAGTCTGGCTTTCTCCTTCCATACAGGAGAAAACTGGACCAGGGAACTGGCCAAGGGATCCAGTTTGAAAATTACTTCAGTCAATTCGTCGCAGTTCTTGAAGTAGTAACCAAGTACTCAAGTTCAACTTTCTGGTTTTGTCGATGAGTCAGAGGACACCTGGCTGAGGCCTGACCTCCAGGGAAGACTATCTGACTACCTGGACCTTCCCCAGGTGCCTCCGACCCTCTCTCTCACAGGGCCTGTACCAGGTCTTTATACTCAATAGTTATAGGCTCACGCAGAGGTGGGTGGGCGGATGAGTGGAGAGACTCTATCAGACTAACCAATGTTCTCTGTCTCTCTCTCTCTTTTTTTTTTTTTTTGACAATTACTTATTTATGCATACAAAAAGTGGGGTACAAGCCAGAGGTACAGGGGGTGAGAGGACTCACCAGAGACAGAGTAGGGAGCAGAACAGATGGATCCATGAAAACCCATTGTTGAGGGGAGCAGCAGGAAGTCTGCTCCACCCTGTGGGTCAGCTCCCTGGTGAACTCATGCTGCAGTGGCTGCAGACACCTCCACAGTGCTACGCTTTACCCCGTTGAGCCCAGAGTTTGAGATCGTGATGTAAAGGACCAAGAGCAGGTGTCAGGAACACAAGCACCCCAATTTCCCTTAGTCATGCGCATTTCAGTTATCGAGAGCTTCATTTCTTGCTGGCCTAGGCTTGGCTTTAATTTGTCCATTCCAAGGAAGGGGGAGATACCTACAGAGAGATTTGATACCCTAGAAAACGTCAGTCTTTTTTTTTTTTTTCCCCAAAGAGAGAATTACAAAGTTCTGATTCAGTAGCTCCATATCAGGACTGATGAAAGAATTTCACATTTGATTGCAAGTGCTTAGCATGACCACCATACTAGCAGGAAGCCCAAGTTCCCCTTTTGGACAGAAACTGAGGCCCACAGTTGTAGCTAAAGCTGAGCTCCCACACAACAGCCAGAACCAACCTGTCACTCTATATATGCTGAGTCACCTAGAAAGTGACTTCTCCAACCCCCAGTTGAGTCACCCCAGGTGAGGTCACATGGAACAGAAAACAACTATCCCCTCCAAGCCATAATACACTGGGCTTTGGTTTCACTAGACTTTTAATATTTCTCAAATACCTTTATGATTCTGCTTCGACCACCCTGGAAGGATTTCCTGCCTCTTCCCTGTCTCCACACATCTACTTATTCTGCATGATTCACCTCGGTAGCTTCCTCCTCAAAGTGCCTTCCTGATCCTTTCCACTCTGCACTCACCTCTCTCTCCTGCTGGCACATACATTGCGATGTGTGTGTTCCCAGTTACAGGGAGCCTGGCAGGCACTGAAGTGATCTGATTATCTTGCCAACAAGAAGTCCAGAGGTAGGTAGTTCTGGGGTTGCCAAAGAAGTTCAATAAGCACCTCAAGAAATTTGGCTCTTTCTTTCTTCCTATAAGATAAAATTCCACATTTGGTTTTTCATCTTGGCCTTGTCTACATATAGTTGTCTCTATTCCAAATGCCATATCTATACACAATCTTTCTCAAGTCAGGAAAAAATTGCCAAATTCTCCCCAGACCTTTCCAAGTGCAACTTTGGCCAAATTTAGGCAACCCCTAGAACTGAGGGTTATACTTGGCTTGGTCCCATCATGGTCTATCTCTTGGAAGTAGGAGGAACCCACCTGTCCGGAAAAGATCACAAGAGAATCATTTTCTCTTACATTTATACATGATCACCTTCCCCACTAGATTAAGTTTTTCAAGAAGAACCATATTTTACTTATCCCTCTGTTCACACTACACTATCCAGAGGCTGATGCTTTGAAGGAACCCAATAAACACTGCCTACATGAACACGAAGTTCACTTTTTAGTCCTCACATGTTCCTCCTCTCTCAAAAATCACTTATGAACCCTTATAAACCCAGAGGACAGCCTCTGAGGTACCTGAGGTGACTAGGTAACTTTAGTTTTTGTCTCCACAGCGTTACTCCCTATCCCCAATGTCATATTAAAGATCCCAATTCCCTGATGACTAAAGTGAACACATTATATAAAATGGTCCAACTATAGACCCCCATGCATGGCAAGGAATGGGACCCAAGACTTAACAACAACATTACTCTCTTCCTGGGAGAAGGAGCTTCCCCTCCCAGAGAAAATCTGTGATAGCACTAAACCCTTGGATTTCTGACTCTCAGGCCCTCAGAACTGCCTGCTGTCCTCCCAGGGTCCTTCAAATCACAACTGGCTTACACTTAACCTGGTTGAGTTGGTTTCTGTCACTTGCAACCACGAACCCTAAGCAATACAGCTCCCTGTTATTGTTGAGCTCCTCACCAGTGCTGTGTTCTTTGAAAGTTAGTAAGGTAGCTTTGTTCACAGAGGTATCTAGTCCAAATGCCTAGAATAGTGACTGACTCACTGTAAGTATTCAATAAATATTTATGAGATGAATTCATGAGTATGACTGCTAAGTTCAAATGCCAGCGCTACCATTTATAAGATGTAAATTACAGGAACCACTGAAATGTTTTAGTCTTCAATCTCCTCTTCTTTAAAATGAAATAATGCACTCTTTTTCTATCTTGAATTGTTGTTAGAAACAAGGTAAATATATGTATAATGACTCTAAGTCTACAATTATTCTCCAAACCACAAAAATCATCTCTGCCAGGTCTAGCTCTCAATGGAGCCAGTGGGCTGAATTGGCCTCCTGGAAAGGCATCTATTTGCCTCTGAGCTTCTGCCATGCCCACTGTCTCCTTCCAAGCAAAGTGATCAGGAATGATCCCATGCTGTGTTGTTGTGTTCTGTACCACAAGGTGTGGAAACAGCTGCTGATGTGAGCAGCCATCTTGGCTGCCACTGGCAAGAGTTCTGCTCATCAAGAGTATCCTACAGTGGCTGTCCAACCAGATTCTTTCACTGAAAAGTAAGGTGGGGGGCAAGAGGAGCATGTTTATTAGGGTGGAAGATGCCATTGAAAGACACAGAAAGAAAAGACCTTAGAAGCCATAGAAGCTCTGACTGTAGACGCCTTAACATGGCAGAATCTGGAAAGTAGGAAGAAAGCAATTTTCATGCCACTTTGTCATTAGCAGCAGAAACCTGCCAGCCATACAGATGATAACTGCCTTCTGTCCAGAGAGCAATAATTTGACCAAGTGACTGTGGGCTGACGAGAGTTGTCACTGAAATGCCCTACTCTTGAAATATCCTAGTATTGAAATATGATAACAAGTTTCCATTCTTTGTGGATCATGGTTATGGGGCTGCTAAGCCCTATCTAGATTCCTTGTGTACTTTATTAGAAATCCCATCAATGCTGGTAGCCTGAGTATAGCCCATCCCATACTCCTTACAAGAACCTATGATGCGCTGATTTCCTCTCCCTCTAACAAGTACATCTTTAGGCTGGATAACTTAAAAAAAAAAATGTAGTCGGCCCTCCCTGGTGGTGCAGTGGGTTAAAGCACAGCACTGAGAAGCTAAAGCCACTTCCGCATGAGTTCCATTCCCGCCTGCCCGGGAGGTGACCACATGGCGCGGCAGACCTCTCCTGACCCGCCCGCTGCTCCCCTCAGCAGTATACTTCGTCGATCTGCCTGTTCTGCTCCCCACTCTGTCTCTGGTGAAGTCTCTCACTGCCCCTGAGTCTCTGGCCTGTACCCGAGTTCTGTATGTACAAATAAAATAAATCTTTAAAAAAAAAAAAATGTAGTCATTTCAAGGATCAGTAAAAGAGTAAAAGACTAGTGGGTGCATATACTTTAATCAAGGAAACAAAAGTCACCACACAGACCACAATGTCAATACAGCCCACAGAGTCAGAGTTCTGCCACACACTATAGTGATTTTTTAAAGCATCACTCTCTACAAAAGACTTAAACAGGCTTACCCAAAAAGCACTATCTAGAGGCCAATAAACACGTGAAAAGTCATTCAGGTCCTCAATTTTGTTAAGACAATGACATTCCACCACCCACCAAAAGAGAAAGTACTGGGTGTGAGAAGAGAAACAGAGCAATTGCAGACTCTTAGACATGCTGAATGGGGATAGGACTTGGTACAACCTCTTTGGAGAAATAGCTAATGGTCCCTGCAAAGCTGAACATTCACATACCCTGGGGCTGAGCAACTAAACTTCTAGATACACGTGCAAAGACATGCATCCAAAGGGTTGCCAAACAGCATGAAAAAGCAACAAGTTGCCATCAGCAAGAGAAGACTACTGTGTGTATTCACACATGATAGGGTCACTCAATGTGTTCTGGAATAGTATAGGTCAATACACATGAATGAACTTCATATGTACACCATGGCCCATCTCATAAGGTGCTTTGTGATCCATTTATTTAATGTTCATCAAGTCCCACCTCTGTAAAGTCAAAAACAGGGAAAGTTAATGTAAGGTGTTAGAAGTCACAGTGGCCATGACCTTTATCCAGGGCGATGTTTCTGGAAGAGGGCACAAGGAGGCTTCCAGAGTTCTCGAAAGATCTGGATTTTTTTAAAGATTTATTTCTTTATGCATACAGAACTGGGGTACAAGCCAGAGGTGCAGGGGCAGTGAGAGGCTTCACCAGGGACAGAGTGGGGAGCAGAACAGGCAGATCAACAAAGTACGCTGCTGAGGGGAGCTGCGGGCAGGTCAGGAGAGGTCTGCCGCCCCATGTGGTCACCTCCAGGACATGTGGGTGTCAAACTCATGCTGAAGTGGCTTCAGTTTCTTAGTGTTGTGCTTAACCTGCTGTGCCACCAAGGAGGGCCAGCTTGCAAGTTTTGTCTTAGAAAAAATGTTTCTTGATCGGCAAGCTGGTCACCTGGGCATGCTCATTGCAACATTTCATCAAGCCCCACCCTGGGTCACCTTGTAGGATTCTCCACTTTAGTCAAGCTGCCATGAAATGTCCCATTAAAAAAGATTGCCTCGTTCAGAAATTACAGAGTAGATCAATGTGGATGTGATTCATGCCCCTTTGTCCTTTAATAACAGTTCTAGCCTTTCAAAAATGATTCTCTCATTGTTTCATCAGCCTACCTCACCCTGGCAAGTTTTCCTTGCACGGTACAGACAGCTGCGGCCCCCGGTGCCATGCCGGCCAAGCCCTTTGTGCAGACTCTGCTTCTCTGCAAGGCCGCTCTGCTCAACACCTGGCCTTTCTTGGAATCTCTACCTCATCCCAGATGCTTGACTAATTTTGTGTCTAACAGAAAAGCTTCCCCTCATAGACAGTCGAGTGGGGCAGAAAGAATAGACAAGCCTACACTTCCTACACCTTTCTGCCACTTTGGATCAGTGACTCAGCTTCCCTGAGCCACAAGTGTCTTCTCTGTGTAATGTGTCACCGGGCCACTTCCCCCACAGGACAGCTGGGAGGCATGAATGGAATAGTGTGAAGTGTCCAGCCCTGGACCTGACCCCTATGGCTTCCCAAGTAAAGGTAAGCCATTGCTGTTGTTAACAGGGAAAGTATCTAAAATAATCTTTTTGCTAATTTGAAAATTAATATATGACTTATTGCTAAAGAAAAAGCAAGAAATCATCAAGAAGCAACAGAAATGACTCCTTAACAACCACTGGATCATAACTCGCTGTGTGTCCTTGACCTTCTCTCTTGTAATGGGTGGGAGACATACAACCCAATCCACAGCTTCAGTGCAAGAAGTGGGATGTTTTTCCCTCTAGCTCAACTTAAATTTTATTATGAGCCGAACTTGACTGCAGGCAGGAATCAATCAGACAGTTCAACCCCCTTCTTTCCCTGAAGGTGTGTCCAAATTCCCGTGGGAATGAAGGACAAGAGAAAAAAGGGGAGATGATCACAAGAGAAGTCTAGAGCCAGGGCGGGTAGTTTCCTGGACCTACAGATCCTTCCTCCCTTCCTTCCACCCATCCATTCATCCTTCCATCCATCCAGAGTGCTTCCCAGCACCCCTCATTTCCAAACGCAGGCCCTGTGGTTCCAATGCTTCCATCTCATGGATCCCCTATAGCATGGGAGGGGAGACCACAAGCCAGGGCCTGGCACGGAGGCTGCCTGGGGACCATCTCAGAACTCTCTCCATCTAGCATCTCTCTCTTGGGTCAAGGCCCCTCAAGAATTGACCTCACCAATAGTGAGGATATGAAAACTATATAAAAGTCCACAGATAAAGGATTGATCAAGATGTGTCATCCATATGGAAGACTGCTCAGCCATAAGGAAAGAGGGAGTTTTGCCATTTACAGTAAAGTGGAAAGAGTTCAAGGGAATTCTGTGTACTAAGACAAGCAAAATGGCCAAGACCAGACATTTACATAGCAGACAATTCCACAAAGCAAAATACCTATTAAAAATTAGTGGACACATGGCCCTCCCTGGTGGCGCAGTGGGTTAAGGCACAGCACTGAGAATCTAAAGCCGCTTCCTCATGAGTTCGATTCCCGCCTGCCCC
>NW_004567139.1:3413606-3422186 GCF_000260355.1 Condylura cristata
ATCTGCCTGTTCTGCTCCCCAATCTGTCCCTGGTGAATCCTCTCACCCTCCACATCTCTGGCCTGTACCCCAGTTCTGTATGAATAAATATCTTTTAAAAAAAGAAAAGAAAAGAAAATACGGAACAGACATTATACTGAAGGTGACATACGGATGATAAGCAAACACATGAAAAGCTGTTCAAAACCATGATCGGCCGCAGCTCCCCTGGGGTCTCGGAACCCCTAAGTGCCTCCTCTCTGCACATTCCCCGGCAGAAGAGGCTTGAGACTCTTTCTCAGCTGCCCCCACCCCTGCATCTAAGGCTTGGGCATCTCTTGTACTCCAATATGTACCTTCACCCCCACCCTGTCACCCCCAAAGGACCTGGAGTGTGGCTGGGGAAAAGTTTATCCATCCTGCTTCTGTTTCTCAGCTCTGAGACGTTTTTGTTTTTTAAGCCTCAAACCCTGATGACCCTCCTTTTCCACTGCCTTCTAGCTCACTTTCCACTTTTTAACTGTTCTCTATTCCATTTCCCTTCTCTTCCCCTCCCTGAGGCAGTAAGCACCAAAGAGCTGAACTTTAATACAGAGGAGCGTGGGTTGGCCCAGAGGAGTTTCCACAAAGGGTAAAAGGAAATGCAGATATAAAATCTCCCTTTATTTTTATAAAACAATTTCCGCCCCCACCTACACACACACACACGCACAAATATGAAGCTTTGTACCTATATTTTCCCCTTAACAACCTATTATGGCCCCATCCATGTATCATTTTAATTGCCATTATTTTGACATTTTTATTGGCTGTGTACTATGCCATTGAATGGGGAAGATACATCAATTTACTGTACCCAGTGTTGAAGAAATAGAATATTTTCAAATCTATATGACTAATGTTGCAATGAATATTCTAAGGGTGTGTGACTCACAAGTTGTAAGTTATAGGCATGCTAAGCCTGAGTTTTTGATTTATCAAACATTGGTCAACTCCACAGAATTGTTGAAAGAATGAAAGGAGATCATGTCTGTAAGGATGTAAAGTACTTAGCAAATATGTGTTTAATCAAAGAATGATGATGATAGGGATGATGATAATGGTATTAATGATGATGATGAAGATGACGATGATGATGATGACAAGTGACAACATGACTTCTTACAAACCCACTATTTTCCCCAGACAAAAGCATAAAAACAAAAGTCTTGGGTTGAATGATGTGTCTAATGTCTTCTGATGAATAATTCCGTATCCTCTCCATAGTTCCCTGCCCTCAGCCCCTTTGCCAGGTGGATGCCTTACCTTCCCACTGTTATGCATGATGACTGCAAAGAACTCATTGTTGCACTTACCTGGAGAATCAGCTTTGACCTGTGGGAGCCACCTAACTGGGAAGTACCTGAGAAGTTGGCCTGGTCAGGTACACTGGCCCAGGACATCCTGCAGCCAATGACCGACTGGTATAGGGTGCAAAGTCCAGCCCCCTCACCGCAAGGTGGGACAACCATGGTAATGTTCCTTCACATATCTCCCGGGGGCTCCTGCTAAGGCCGGTGAGACTTCAGCCACACCCTCAGCAGACTCCTCCTTCTTCTCAGCTTCCTTCACTTCTGCAGAGTCTCCCTCAATCATTAAGTCACCTGCACGAGAATCCCTCCTGGAGAAGCCACCTTAAGTCATACTCCAACAGCTTTCAGGTGGCCAGGTAGGAGGTCTTAGGGACTCAATTTAATTTTGTTCTTTAGCAAACTATCCAACCAGAGCCTGGTGGCATAGGTGTGTATACATGAGACACCCTCACCCAGCAAGACCGTGTGTGGGGTCCCAGTGGGGGGAGCAGGGTGGTGCAATGACTGAGCAGGGAGCGCTGAGGGAGGGTGCTGAGCTTCACAAGCCAAGGAAGCCAGGCAACAGAGCCAGGGGTTTCTCAGATTATCCCCAAGGCAGTAGAGACACAGTTCAGAATGGGGTCAAGGTGAAAAGTGAGCCTTCTGACCCAGTTCACATGCATCTGTTTAAAAAATATGCTCATTGACAAGCAAACCACCTGACGTGGACTTGGTAAACTTAATAATAATGATAATAAAACATGCAGCACTGCTCCTGGTTTGATAAGCCCATATCTTTAATCTTCTCTTTCTTCCCCTCTTTTTTTTTCCTTGATGACTGAAGTACCCACTCTGTGCGGCCTTCTGCTCAACCCACACTGGTAATAGTGACAAGACTTTGATGCCTCCTCATTCAACAGAATGTTGTTTAGTTCAAAGTGAAGAACAGAGGCAATTCTTTGCTTTTAAATTATTAGCTCCCTAAGTCTTCCATAATGATATAGTTTGACTGAAGTGTGCAGTTTATTAACTACATAAAGACGACATTATCAGAGCGGAGAAGCCGCTGCGAGTTTTGCCTTTCAGCCCAGCAGCAGGGGTTCCAGATCCTTTGATCTCCATCAATGCTACATGTCTTTGTGAGATAGAGAGAGAGCTGAAATTATCTTTGGCATGGCGGCGGCATCAATTATTCAAGCTCTTTTCCTTATGAATTAAAGTGTTCTTCTACTTCTACCCCACTTGCGGGTTAGGCTTTTTTTCCCTTTTATTGTTGTTTTTCCAATCAGGAAAGGCCGTCGGAATCAATCTCCAAGCGTTCCCTCATCATACTGCAGCTGACCTTTGAAAATCCACATCTCCTCCTCCTCCTCCTCTTTAATTGCTCTCCCCGCCCTCACTCCCTGCCCTGCTCTTCTGGAGGTGACCCCAAGGACTATTTAGAGAAAAGGAGGGCATTGTTTCTCTTTGGCTTCGTGCCAGGATGGTCAACAGAGGCCGATGAAGTAGATCCTTGACAAGACATGTCAGGTTGAAATGTAACAGAATGGAGACATCCACAGACCTCAGCAGCCCTCCCGGCTGACCTCAGTTGGCCCACTGCACCTCATAGGGGGTGGTACAGCTATCAAAACTCCCCTAGTGATCGAGACCCTGATCTCCCTAATATGCCCACCCTTCAGGGGGGTGATTTTAAAACTGCAGACTGAGATCTGAGAGTGGGTCATCAAGTGCATTTAACAGATTGTGTCCAGTGGAATGGAATGGAATGGAATATCTTCAGTGTGCACTTGATGTGTTGGGGTTTATTGAGGTATTGTTTCTTCTGATCTTTGTTTCAGTTGTAAAATCACCATATATCATCCTCACCACCTCCCCCACAGAGACCTTGAGACATGGATTTGAGGGGAACTTGCTTATTTAGGAAGTGAGTGCAGAAAGCACATGAGGGAGGCCAGGAAGTGGAACAGGAAGGGAGGAACACCAATGGATCACATGGCTGGGCTTCCACCATAGAACACCAAAGTTCCAGCCCTCTGGGGACCTTGTGAGAAGCCCTAGGGAGTGTGCTTCAGTGTAGTCCTGCCCAGTGAGCCACAAACACCCATGCTCTGTTGGTCAGGGACTTGCTTGAGCTTTAACTGCAAATGATCAGCAGGTATCAAGAGTCTTAGAACTGGGGCCCTCCTTGATAGTGCAAGGGGTTAAGTCTCAGAGCTGTCAAGCTATTTCCAGCTTCACAGTGCTGTGCTTTAACCCATTGCTCCACCAGGGACACACACCTACTTGAAAGTGGTCACTGTGTCTTATCTCTGGGTGGTAGAATTGGGGAGGGAGTACTATCTACTTTTACTTATCTGTATCTCCTATCATTTCTACAATGAATATATATTGTTTCAAAGAAATCAGTAAGATTTGTCTTACATTTCTTTAATGGAAGCTTAGCAAGTGGGAGAAAAGAAAGATGAATGGCTAGAGGAAAAATACTGTCAAAAGACGATTTTATATTTTATTTGTCTTTATTCTGTTATAAAAAGAACATGTTTCAATTATGTAGAAAATCTGAACATAAGAAAAGTGTATTTAAAAAAAAAATAGTGACCACACATTATTTTATTTCTCAGAAATGATCACTGGAGAGTGAGTGTGCTCACTCAGTGCCCCCATCTCTCCTGGGTTCTATGTGGTCTTCTTGCTTCAGTACCTGTGACTCTTTGAAGGCTTGGCCCTCAGGTGACTAGAGCTGCCTTGCCCAAATGTGCCCAGAGGTGGGGTGGCTGAGTGGACTCTTTGTGAAAAAGTATGAAACTACATGAGGCTGGACTCACACTCCACAGCCCCCGTGTGAGAGGACACAGAAACTGACCATACTGGCCTCATCCTTATCCCACTTCCCTGTCCCATTTCTCCCACTCCCTCATAGGGCTCTTCTAGAAGCACTTTTATAGTAAGTCTGTGAAGCCTCATCTCAGGGTCTGCTTGTGGCATTGCTATTGATGCTTTAATGCAACACCTTCCATTTTGTTTCCTACGTGTATAACAGCTGTTGTAGAGCTCTGACACATTTTATAGAAGATTTAGTTCTGCTCTTCCCCGGAGCCAGTGCTCAGAAAGTCATGATTGACCACGTAATTCATAGCATCCATGGCATTTTAAAAAAAATCACAACTGAGGCAAAGAAAAAGTATCTTCTGTTGCTAAGTGCAAAGAATACTTGTCTTATGATTTGTAGGGAAACACCATCTCAACAACTTCCTGCAACGATCCAAGTAATGAATTTCATAAGCTGATGGACAGATGCCAGAGTGATGTGGTTTCTGGAAAGAATTCTTTGATGCTCTGATAAAATCTGAAGATTAAATTTGGTGTTTAATCAGGGATTGCACAAGCTAATGCCTACAGGGGAAAGGTGGGTAATGTAAATCAGGCACCAGTAAGAAAAAAAGTTGGAAGGTACATTTCCCATCAGAAAAGCCACCTCTCAGCTCTAAGCAAGACTGGTCATGTGGGAGTATGAGAACCTGGAATCTTCAAGAGAATCTGGAAATCATAATTTATATGTAAAATATTTCCATTTAAAATATTTGAACTAAATTATTTTTTTTTTAAGATTTATGTTATTTATTTATGCACACAACAATTAGAGTAGAGGTCAGAGGTGCAGGGGCTAAGAGGATTCACCAGAGACAGAGTGAGGAGCAGAACAGGTGGATCTACTGAAATCCACTGCTGAGGGGAGCAGCAGGGAGACAGGAGAGGTCTGCTGTGCCCTGTGAATCAGCTGTCTGCAATAGCTTGATAGTGCTGAGATTTTAACCTCTGCACCACCAGGGAGGCCCCTCATGGTTGCTTCTTGGCTCTTTGTAAGTATTATTTTATGAACTGTCCGTCTTAAATATTTTATGCATGTTTAGCTAAGCTACTTGTCCTTTTCTCATTGAGTGCAGGAATTCTTTATATATTCTGGATGCAAATCCTTTCTTAGGAGTGAAATATTGCAAATGTTCTCCCCATTCATTACTTGCCTATTTATTTTCTGCTGGTGGGTGGTTTTCTTTAATAAGCTGAAGTTTTGATTTTGATAGAGTCCAGCAGGGCAATTCTCCTGCCTTTGAAAATCCATTTCCTCAAGCCTGCTGGTCTCTTCTTGCCTTTTCTTATTTCGATGCATGTTTATGTTGAAATGCCCAGACATCTTGGGAAGTCCATGAGGGCTGAAGCCTTACAAGCCATTCTTGCATTCCCTCAGCACCAGCCACACAGTAAGGTCTCCCAAATGGGTGTGGAATGAATTCCTACATTATTATTGCTGAAACATGCCAACCTAGAACACATCTATTGGTAAACAATTGTCTCCCTCAGCCCTGCCACTAAAAACACATCCAGAGCCTCTCATTTGCACTTTCCTCTCAAGTCAAGCAGTGCATATGCGCCCCTCATTACAGACCCATCTCACTGCTTTCTCTTCAGATCAGAGATCTCTTGCCCTGAGGGTTTCAAGCCAACTCCCCCAGACTTGTCTCAAGGCTCAGTTGACTTCTGAGGGCCTCAGTCTGTCTTCCTATCCCCAGTTCACTGCTTCTGGGACAATCCCCAGGCCCAGGGGCAAAGCCAAAGCTTGACCCCAAGGCAAAGTCCCTTCGGAACCAGCTCAAGAGCAAAAGAAACCCTGCCTTAGCCGAGATCAAAGCCCTGTATAGCCGATCACCCATGGCCTAATGCCACACTGCTATGGCAACATGAATTTTAAGCAGTCGTCAGCAGAACCTGCCTATTTCGACAACCCTGGAGCCTGCCTCTCTCTCTGTCTCTGGGTAGGACTCCCAACAATGAGGGTCTGGGGTGTGCCTGAGGGACCTGAGTCATTTTCTGGGGTCAGGACAGCCTGACCAAGTAACTGACATTCTGAGGATAAACCACATGTGTCTGCAGAGATCTGCTGGGACAGAGGGGGGCGGGTGGGGAGCAACTGCAGAACCCTAAAGAAGCTGCAAACATCACTTCTCTGCCTATGGGACCCCAGCATCATCTGAATCTTCTGCATCCTCACAAAGATAACCGACATGGTCCATGGTCTCGAGAATGTCACCGTCCCTCAGGGAGCTAAATCACCTACTGAAACGACACGGAGTATGTTGTAATGAAGATCCTAACAAAGATTCCTGTTAAACTTCACGCTGGGCCCACACTGATGTCTGCACCAAGGAAATCCCAATTTCCCATAGCCCATAGAGGTGAGGGTGCCCCAGAGGACAGGCAGGAAGGCTCATGGCCAGTGTCTCTGCGATGGTCCTTCATGTTAGGATGTGCAGGTTACCAGAACCCCCATATACTCATCCTCATTGTTGCCACAGCTTCTAGAAGAATGCAATGAGCCCCAGATGGTCTCATTGCTGTGTGGACAATGTGATGGTGTCAGTGTCGGTTCTGCCGAGGATGGAAGGAAATAATTCCCCTCACACAACTGCGTGGTAGAAATCTAAGTCAGCAGCAGCTGGTAAGAAGGCATCTTGGCATGGTGGATTGAGCTTAAAAAAACGCACACTCATGAACCCAGCAATTCCTTTTTCGTCTCTCTCCTAGCAAAATGTACAGAGAAGCATGTGCCAGGATGTTCATTACAACACTGTTTTGAAGCAAACTGGAACAGCTAAAGGAGAATAATCAAACCATGACATAAAACACTCATGTTCCTAGAACTGCAGGGACCAAGCAGTGCCCACCACGGACTAAAACAATAGAAACACCATCTCTCGCAGAGTCCAGAAGTCCGGAATGCAGGTATATGTGGGCGGGTTCTTCCTGAAGGTTCCAGGCAGGATTCTTCCTGGCCTCTTCCTGTTTCTGGTGGCCCCAGAAATTCTCCTTGTTTCTTCATTTATCTCAATGTCTCACCAATCTCTGCCCCCACCTTCATGAGGCCTCTCCTCTCACATGTCTCTCAAGTCTTCTCCCTAGAAGGAGACCCTAACTAAGTGCAGGGCCCAACCCATGCCAGTGTGACCGGTGTCTCTAAAAAGCGCCATTAGGGATCTTACTTGATCTTACTCAGATCAACAACTGCTGTGATGTCATTGACTTTTCATCCTATTTCAACAAGAATTGTAGACATGTAGGAAAGTTGTAAATGTGAAGTCAAAAAATTGCATAAGTAAGCTTTGCTATATAAAGTCATCTACCTGAGGATTTGCTGTATGATCAGGAGATTTTTATTTTAGTGGATGATCCAACATCTTCAACAACCTAAACTGTAACCAAAGTGTGGCCCTGGGCTCCTAAGGTGAGGCTGTAGGCAATAATCTATCCTCTAGCTGGTCCTGTGTTTCCCTCCTCCCATGGCTTGGTCTTTGTTAATATGTACCTCCGTTTCCCCATTGGTAACCTGGATCAGGGAGGGGGAAGGTGGTGACATCTACCTCACAGGCTCTTGTGGGGAGTAATGTTTCTATGCATGAAAGACAAGTCAAACTCAGTGTCTTGAACTTGAGCTCAGTCCACTACACAGGGTTTTGGATTTAGTTTTGTGAGTAAATAAAGTTGTCTTTGATGGTGAAAGAAAAAAAAGTAGCTCCCTATTGAAATTTGTGGAGACAGACTCATACACCATACACAAAATTCAGTCAGTGTGGCACGGAGACAGAGGTCTTGCCCTACAGTCATCCAGAGACTTGGCTGAAAATCCCAGGTGCACAGTGTCCCTGCAATGCTTCAAATTCCCCTTACCTTGAAGCCAAAGGAGGAAAGAACATCCAGGATTATCATAGGGTGGGAGCGTTCTGCAAGGAAAACAGAGAACTCTGTAATCTTGGTCTCTCTGATATCTAATTATTCGACTACAAAACAGAAATTAATGATGCGTCGAGTGCTGGGACCCTACCAGGGATGAAGCAAGCTGGAATGGGCAGTCCTGTCTCCCTGCTAGCTGCTCTTTTCTGCTCTTTTCTTGTTCGCTGCACCGTGGTAACTGGACTCCAGAAATATTTTATGTTTGCATTTTCCGGAGGTGAATGTCTATCTGTGGCATCTCACTTCATGTGAATTAGATCTCGCAATGTTATTTTGTGTTTTGTTGAAAGCAAGTGTTCTCAGGCCCTCCCTGGTGGTACAATAGGTTAGGATGCAGCACTACAAGCTGGCCACAGACACTTCAGTTCGAGTTCAATCCCTGGCCCTGGAGGTGACCCACATGGTGCAGGAGACCTCTCCTATCTCACCTGCTGCTCCCTTCAGCAGTGCACTTTGCCGATCTGCCTGTTCTGCTCCCCACTCT
>NW_004567139.1:3422801-3457298 GCF_000260355.1 Condylura cristata
GCTGAATAAAGATGCCCAGGTCCAGCTACACCAGGGACACCCTTCAGCCCCAAGCAAAGACGCTAAGCTGCCTCTCACAGCAAAGCAGAAGGGACTTGGGGGGCGAGGTAAAGACAAGTATTGGACGTATTAGACGGTTTCGTACTTAAGTACTAGAAGAAAACAAAGCAGATGCGCTAATAAAGGAAGATGATTATAAACTAGTGAGCACTGGTTAGCAGAACTAGGTGGGGGAGAGTCAAGGGGCATAAGGGATGGGAGAGAAAGGATGGATGGGTGGGTGGGCGGGTGAAGATTGATTGTGTAGATTTATTCGTACCTTTAGTATAGATGATGAAGAGTTCAAGGCAGGGCCAAAGCCAAAACCAACCTCCTCATTCACCAAGGAGTGTAAATCTTCCTGCCTCAAATATGCACAACTTGTGTGGTGCCTACAGTTCCATGTTTGAATATGTATTTCCTTGAGCTAGAGTCTCCTTGTTAAAATGGAGACATGATGGAGAGGGACGGAGGGATCGATAGATAGACAGCTGTGGTGTGGTAGAAAAGACACACATACACACACACACTCACACACCACCTACAATAGAAGTTTTCAAAAGAGAAAATGAAGAGAATGGAGTGGAGAGAGAAACATATTCAAAGAAACAATAGGGGAGAAGTTGGAGACTAGAAACAAAACTTAAGTCCTTAGGTTGAAGGAGCAGTGCAGGAAGGCAACCATCCTCCTAACATACTGCAGGGTGTGGGCAACACTCAAGACAAAAACCTGCACTTGGAAGCAAAATGGAGAACAACACCTACTTACATCAACAGCAGTTGGCGTTTTCACCAACGGGACTTGGCAGAAGACAGTGCAATAATATCTGAAGTCCAGAGAAGAATTTACTCTCAGAGTAATTTCTCTCAAAGCAAATTTGTCTCATAGTAACAGCAATGAGGATAAAATACAGTTACAGCCAAAAAAAAAAAATTCACTTCTCAGTGCCATTAGTGAAAGAATCTCTACAGGATGCACTTCAGCACAAAGAAAACTGACCCTGGAAGGAAGAAGAAGCAGCCTGGGGCCGATGGTGTTAGAGTTGGGTAGAGTTGAAGTTAACTAAGCATTGACTATAATGCACGATGATAACATTCATAATGACGCATCATTTGTTTACAGCCACAATGAAACTAAGAATAACATCAATAACAAAGACTGGCAACTTCAAGCTGGAGCTAAATCTCATCAGAAACCTGTTTTCATACAGCCCTTCTTGTAAAAATGGCTTTTACATTTTTATTGTGGTAAAACATACAAGACAGAAAACCATTTTAACCATTAATTTTTTTTAAGATTTATTTATTTATTTATACAGAACTGGGGTACAGGCCAGAGATGTGGAGGGTGAGAGGATTCACCAGGGACAGAGTAGGGAGCAGAACAGGCAGATCAACGAAGTACACTGCTGAGGGGAGCACTGGGCGGGTCAGGAGAGGTCTGCCACGCCATGTGGATCTCCTCCGGGGCAGGCGGAGATCAAACTCATGCGGAAGTGACTTTAGCTGCTTAGTGCTGTGCTTTAACCCACTACGCCACCAGGGAGGGCCCATTTTAACCATTAATTTTTTTTAAGATTTATTTATGCATACATTACTAGAGTACAGTGCATCCTGTAGTGATTCTTTCACAGATGCCGGGTGGGGGGTGCGGTGTGAGAGGATTCCCGAGAGACAGAGTAGGGAGCAGAACAGGCAGTGACTGAAATCTACTGCTGAGGGGAGCAGGGGGAGACAGAAGTCTGCTGCACCTTGTGGGTCAGCTCCCTGGCCGGCAATCGAACTCGTGCTGAAGTGGCTGTGGCTAGATTCATAGTGCTTTAACCCACTGCGCCACCAGGGGGAGTCCTTAGCCATTCTTAAATATATACTTTAGTAACCCTTGGCACCTCACACTGCTGTGAAATTACTACCACCTGCCATTTCCACAACGTTGTCCATCTTCTCAAACCAAATCTCTACACTCATTAAGCAATAACTCCCTATTCCTCCCTCCCCCCTCAGTCCCTGGAAACTGCTGTCCTACTTTCTATTTCTATGAACTTGACTGCTGGCTAGGCAGTTTACTGGCTCCATGCCTCATATAAGTAGAATGATACAGTATATGTTCTTTTGTGTCTGGTCTGTTTCACTTAGCATAATGTCTTCAAGGTTCATCTATGCCCTATCGTGTACTTTCTTTGGTATCATGTACTTTTCAAGGCTAAGTAATATTCTGTTGTATGCATATACATCTATCCATTGGCAGACACTTGATTTGCTGTACTCATTGTCTCTTGGGAATAAGGCTGCTACGAATATGGATGTGTGGTACCTATTCAAAACCTTGCTTTCAATTCCTTGGGGTAAATACCAAGAAATAGAATTGCTGAATCCTGGGGCGATTTTTTTTTTCTTTTTTACTTTTGAGTTGCCACATTACTGTCCTCTAGAGAGTGGTATTTTACATTTCCACTCTCAATGCGCAAGGTTTTCAATTTTTCCATATCCTCACCAACACTTACTTTTGGATTTTTTAATTGTTAACCATCCTAAATGGTGTAAAAATGCATCTCGCTGTGGTATTTATTTAACAATTTGTGGTGTTGAATAGCTTTTCATCTCTTGCCTATTTGTCTGTCCATCTATCCATTGGGTCTATTTCTTCACAGAAACATTTAGTCCAGTCCTTTGCTCATTTTTTGCTCAGGTTGTAGGGTTTTTTGTTGTTGTTGAATTATAGGAATTCATGACATAACCTAGATATTAACCCCTTATCATGCACATGATAGATTTTGTGTTTTTAACATTTTTTAAAAACAAGAATGTGTGGCAAAGATAGGTTGTAGCTTGCAAGGTACAAAATATTTACTAACTGGCCACTTACTGAGAAAATTACTGACATGAAAGATGAGAATGGATGAGATGAGGAAAAGAGAGACACTGTTTTGTTTCATGTTTCATCAGTGGAAGTAATTAGGCCAAAATGCTAGCAGGAGTCAATTCTGGATGATTGTATGTGGATCTTTGTTATATGATTCATGTATTTTCTCTTTGTTTTTAATTCCAAATTTTAAATCTGTAATGCACAAAACATGAAGTGCATCAGACTGGAGATTTTCCAGCAGGTGAATCACATCCACAAAACGAAAGTACGTGCTGTTCCTATATTGAAGCTTGAATGTGAATATTGAGGATTGAACAAAAATGAATCAAGGAGGGACTCCTGATATTTATTTTTTGGGGGAAAAAATTCTATATCTCAGTCTTCTGGACCAGTTGGAAAGAGAGTAGACAATTAGGACACTCCATTTGGTTTTCTATTTGTATTTTTGCTGCAGGTGTTTGGAAAAGTTAAATAACAGGAGGACAAAACACGCAGTCAGACCCCATTCCTCTGCCAGCCCCACCTGGCTTTCCAGTGAGGAAAGTGCCTGTCCCCAGCTCCTCTCCCTGGTGGCCCAACACGAGGTAAGAGGACATCCCTGCTCTTTCTTTTTGGGGATCCGTGAGTCTCGGACTCCCTCTTCTGGTGAAATGTGAGGAGACAATGCCTGGAGCAGAAGAGGCGCTTGGTGTCCAGTGTCCCCTCACGCTCCTCGCTCCCCTCGGGGCTCCCAGGGACCCCTGGAATTCTTGTGCTTTTCTAGCAGCAACATGAGGGGAAACACTGCCGCCTCTCAGGCTGAAAGAATCACAGCTTCCCATGGGCCACTGCGGGACCCTCCCCAAGGATGGAGGCAAAGGGACCTCAGGACACCTGCAGAAATTGCTTTGCTTGCAGGTTTACAAGAGAAGACAAATAAGCACACCCCCCAAAACCTTGACGGACATAATGGAATGCTAGAAGAGGACACTTACTGCCTCCATTTCTGCTGTGACCCCAGAGTCTGGGGCTAAGACGCTGGACACCCACAGCCAGCCCAATCCAGTGAGTGTGGGGCATGTGGGCAGGACCAGCAGAGGCTGGGGGCAAAGGCCATTCCTGCACGCTCTCTTTTGGGGGAGGGGTGCTTTGCACTCTCTGAAGTGGAGAGAAAAACTCACAGGCCCTGAGAGGGCTTCACTTGCCCACAGAACGTGAACAAAAGGAACAGGAGAGCTGAGACAGGTGAGCCCACCAGCAGAGAGGTGAGCAAGAGGCAGGGCTGCCTGCTGGACAAGGGCATCTGGGGTGAGGCTGCACGTGGGAAGCCAGGCTGGGGTGGCTGGGGTGGCTGGGTAATTTTTATAAATGAATGGCAAGTCACAACATTTGGTTTTAAGGAGGGACTTGAGGATGTTCCTCAGCTGGAAGTGGACAGGAGTGCTCAGTGACGAAGACAAAGCTTTGTGCAGCTGACTGAGGCCATTTGAGTTCCCTCTGGCCCAGGTAGCTGAAGCCAGAGGCCCCGAAAAATCTAGAAAAACCCAACTAAGTGAGAACGGCAGGGGGCCCAGGAGCACAGGACAGGGGTTCCATGTCAGTCAACTAAGAATTCCCTGGTTCTCCCTTCGCTCCTCCAGGAGGCACAGGCTGCAGTGTGAGAGGGGGAGGAAGAAAAGAAGGGAAAGGAGAAGAAACGAGCTCCTCTTTCCAAACCACAACCCCAGACATGTAGGAAGTCCAAGCTGGAGGAAGGGCAGAGCTTTCCTCTGGATGAAGGTCTGCGTTTTGTTCCTCACCTAATCTTTGAACTGCTTGCATACAGAGCTGTGTTGAGATTACCTGGTAACAGTGCTAGGAGGGTCTATTTTCTGCAGGGCAGGGGTGGGGGAGAAAAGTTATGGAAGCTGCCAGAGCGCTCTTCTAGGGTTAAAGAGTTAATTCAAGGAATAGGCTTCAAGGGAGAGTTGGAGCAGAGGAAGAAGATAGGGAAGGAAAGTTGTTTTATTCCATACCCTATTAAGATCTGACCAGACAAATGACTACATATGTACCACGTCAATTGATACAGCTTCAAATAACTCAGTGAAGGGGGTTCAGCACCAATTAACAGGTGAGGAACACATGGAGGTATTCCAACCTGGAAAGGGACAGGGGGTCACTCACGTTCTGTAACCTCACACTCCACAGAGACCCATAGAGCCAGCTTCACAGCTATGACTGATAGAGCGACAGCAGAGTTGCAGGCGGAAGTCAGCCCTGCTCCCTGGGCCTCAGCACCCAGCAGGCACTCAGTGTGAGTGCATGCACTAGTGCTTACCTACATTTTATAGACATTTACCAAATGGTTGGCCAAACAAAAGCTAATCAACCACTCCTATATTCGCCCCTTTTCCATACTTTCCATTCCAGCGTCTTAGCCCCAGACTCTGGGGTCACAGCAGAAATGGAGGCAGTGAGTGTCCTCTTCTAGCATTCCATTATGTCCGTCAAGGTTTTGGGGGGTGTGCTTATTTGCCTTCTCTTGTAAACCTGCAAGCAAAGCAATTTCTGCAGGTGTCCTGAGGTCCCTTTGCCTCCATCCTTGGGGAGGGTCCCGCAGTGGCCCATGGGAAGCTGTGCTTCTTTCAGCCTGAGAGGCGGCAGTGTTTCCCCTCATGTTGCTGCTAGAAGAGAAAAGCACAAGAGAAAAGCACCTCTCATGTGGGAGAGACTAAGTGGCCACCAATATTCATGCTCCCATCTTCTTCCCTAGTGTGAGAATCTCCAGGTTGGCTAGTCACAAGCTGATATAACTGGAGACTACATTTCCCAGCCTCCTTTGCAGGTAGGTGTGGTCATGTGACCAGAGCGGACCAATAGGATACGAGTGGAAATAACACCTAAGTCTAGGGTATGAACTTAACCGTCTTCCCCTTTTCCACTTTCCCCCATGTCTATGGAGGGAGGAACACGGACACGGGGGTAAAGAACCAGTTTCAATCACAGCCCCAGTCTAGACATTAGAATCACCTGGGAAAGTCTTTAAAAATCTTCATGCTGGGCTCCAGAAATCCTTATGTGTTTGGATTGGATATGTCCTTGGCATCAGGATCGCCCGCGACTCCCCAGCGGATCCAGACAAGGTGGAGAGTCTTCTTAAGCAGTAAGTGGGTGCTGGAGGGGGTGGGGCGGCGGTGAGTGGAGCAAGACTCAAAAAGTGCTTGTCCCTGGATTCTCTTTATTCCCTGGAGTCCACCTGCCCGGGGTTCCTTCTTCCTGGGACAGTTTTGTGATGGACACAGAAGCTCCTTTGTCTTTGACACTTTCTTCTGCGGGCTGTTTTCTCTCCACCCCACCTTGAGCTCTACCTAATTGAACCAGTGATTCCTGCAGCGCTCCATCTTTAATGTTGGGGATCCATATGGGCTTAGGGTCTCTATAGGACCCCAGGGGCTAAGGATTGGAACCCCCGAAGCAGTGATATGGGAGTCCAGGCTGGAGATTTTTATTATTTCCACGCACACAGGCCGGGGGCAGATGACAGGTGTAGACTGCTTTGCCTTTCCTTTAAACCAGCTTTGCAAATAAGGACATAAATTAATTAGCCCATCACCTTCCAAGTAAGGTCTGGCATGTTTCACTTACTCTAAGAGGGGTTTCCTCCCCTAGAAGTGTGACTCCTATAGGCCCAAGAGAGTGGATTCTGAATGGGGTGCTCTTTCTGCACTGAAGCGTCTGTGGTCTCCCTGCCAGGTCAGAAGGCCAGGTCTGCACCCCGCACCTCCCCATCACATGGCCTTAGAAAGTGCAGAACATTGGCTGCAGCCCCAGTAATTAAAGGCTAACTGAGGTCAGTTGTCAGGGATTAAAAGCAACTGAGGGGGGCTCTGATCTACTGATTGAATTCTGATGAAACTGAGGCTTAAAGGAGCAGCATAGAAGGAGTCGTTTAGCAAACCACTTGATTTTTTTTCTATGAGGACTTTGCATGTGCAACTTTTGAGAAATGTTTTATTTGCTGTGTCGTCCTTACCTCATCCCCCTCTTCAATCCAATCGGGATTCCAGCAAATCCCTTCAGGGCCACACTAACAGGCTTTGGACAGAAATCAGTGACAAGGGGCAGGTGCGCACCCACACAGTGACCTGTCACCTCTGCGGCAGGGTTTCCCCATGGTGGGCTGATCATTTGGACCAGACAACCTTCCACTGTGGAGGGCTGGGCGGCTGTCCTGCTCCCTGTAGGATGTTTAGCAGCATCTCTGGACTTTGCCACGAGGTTTCTGTATGCACCCCACAACCAGAAATCTCTGCTAACACTGCTCAGCACCCCAGGGGACAAAGCTGTTCCCTGGACTAAAACTACTGTTCTAGGTGGTATCAGTGAGGCACGGGGCCTTACCCACAGTCCCAACCAGGAATATCAGTGCTTGACACACAGTAGGTCTCCATACATACTCATTAAGTAAGAACCGGGAGGGGAAGTGCAGTGGGGAGGGGGGTGCACTGAAGCCCAAAGTGTCAGAAGTGACCACTAGGTGGTGCCCAGGCCTCCTATGCAAGGAGCATGCTCACTGCAGGCCACCAGCATGTCCAGACCCAGTGCTCCCTGCCAGTGACCTTGCCCTGTGGGATATCAGTGTAGACCTGTCCCATAAGGGTCCCTCCCAAGGGTGGCTTTGGCTCAAGGACACCCCAGTGACCTGGCTAAGACTTTCTTGGAACCATGCTGCCTCTGAGCTGGCCCCTGCCTACTCCTCCATCCCCAGAGGTCAGCCCTGCCATGGTGTAAATCTCTCATCCTGCTGCTATGCATCATCCTTCACTCGTACTCCCCCCAATTATTCCCTTGCCTGTCGAGTCCCATCTTGGAGCTGCTTCCTGGTGGATCTGCACAGACCTGGTATTCTAGAAGGAAGTTTTACCCCAGCACCCCCTTCCTGTGTGAGGCCACACCCCGGGACACCCCTTGACCAGCTCTGTGGATAAAAACATCACACACAGACCAATTCAGATATGGAGGGAGTTCTTTAAAGTGACTCAATGTCCCTTTATCCAGAAAACCAAAGAAGACATGAGTTTAGCTCACAAAAAATAGCTCATAAGGAACTGATAAAACCAGACACGCGCAAGCATTCATTCCCGGAGGCTCTGACAGGTCAGCCTTTTATGGGTTTTAAGGCAGCAAGGAAGTGCCCGGATACACATGCCTTCTTGCCCGACGACGGGAGGAAGCAGCCGGGGCGGTGGGGAGCACGCGTCCCCCTCACCGCCCCCCTCCCCTCGTCTCTCGGGGGGGGGGGGTTTTCTCCCGATTAGAATCTCAGTGCACTTTGGTTCAAGAGCAAGCGCGTCTGGGCCCCTCCGTGCCCCTCAGTAGAGCCTGGCAAGGAGCGCCTCACGCCCAGGGCCCGGCTCAGCCAGCCTTCCCCTGGGCCAGGCTCTCCCAGGGACAGATGACCTCCTTTTCCGCGCTCTGGTCCCCCGACTCTCCCGCGCCGTCCTCGGGGTCCACCAAGCAGGTCCCGCTCTCCATAGGCACGTCCATTTTGATCTGGAAAAAGCTTCAAGCACAAAAAGGAAGCAAGTAGCATGGGGATGGGGAGCCCCAAGTCCCCACCTTAGCCTGCCATCCCTGGAGAAAGTGACACTGGACACTTGGCCTGGAGGACTCACACTTTCCTGCCGAATTCAGGATGCTTCTGAAGGTGCATTATTTTCATTATCGAGAGGCTAAACTGTTTCTGGTTTTGGTGAATTCAGGATGTTCCTATGAATCAGGGGTTTCTGAGAAAGGGGCTCCCAGCCCCCAGGTGAGGCAGGGCGGTGGCTGCAAAGCTGAAACACTCTCTTACAGGGGCCAGTCGGGAAGAATCAATAGACAGACATGCTGGATTCTGAGGCCCTGCTGTGAGCCCAGAATGCTGCCTCAGGAAACCTGGGTTCCAGGCTTCAGGCTTGCAGCACCCCCCCCCCAAAAAATGGACTCCAGGGGGACCCTCTTGGCTGATCCTGGACTCTGCCATTTTCCCATAAACAGCTTCAGGAAAAGCACCCGGCAAATCCCTCTGAGAGTCTGTTGCTGAGTGTTGAGGGGCTGTGGGAGGCCAGAGCACCAAAGATAGGGGTGGGAGGCTGGGGACCCCAAAACCCATCCCTATGCATCCCACCACCACTGGGTCTCACTGTGGCCAGTGGCCTTTCCTGCCCTTTAAAAATGCAACAGATGTTGTAGACCTTGAGATGGTGCAGGATGGGGAGAAAAAACATGGAGGGGAAAAAATGGAAAAGACACTGGCCCCTTTCCCAGCAGACAGGGGGCTTCTGGAAGCCGTCCAGTGGCCAAGGGCCCTCCCTCGCCCAGCCCCCAGCTCTAGCACCCACACTCCGCCCGCCCCCGCCCCCAGTCCTTACTTGGGGACTCTCCTGGATTTCAGCCGTGGCAGCTGCTGGCCCACTTCCCCCAGGGGCTGCACCTTCCCGTGGGCCACGGCGGGGCACTTGGGCGACAGCCGCGCGAAGACCGGGGAGGCCAAGCAGCCTCGTCTCAGAAACCTGCTGAAGGACAGAGCCACGCGGGCCTTGGGCGCGCCCCGGGCCTGGCGGCTGGCGGCGACGCAGGGGCCCCGGCGTCCCCCGCCGGCCTCCTCCTTCTGCTCGGAGCCCGAGCTCTCCACGGCCACTCTGATGGGCGAGGGGCACACGGTGCTGCTGGGCCTCCGGATGAAGCGGGCGGGCGACGGGAAGGGCCTGCGGGGCGAGCGGCAGGAGGGGGACCGCGGCATGGAGGGGGAGGGGGGCACGCAGGTCCCCGTGTACACGGTCAGGTGGGGGCTGGGAGCCGTGTGCTGGCCGGGCTGCAGAGAGAGAGCCCGCGTGAGCGGCGGGAGTGGGAGGCGGTCCCGTGGGGCGGAGCGCAGGCCTCTCTGGCTGGCCCTGGGACCGATCAGGAGAGCTGCGGGGAGCCGGCCCCCCACGGTGGGGCACAGCCACACGGGGGCCTCGGCCAAGGGGCCGGCCAGGCCCAAGTCCGGGGCATCCTCCCCAGCGCGGGGAAGTCACAGCCCGGGACAAACTGTCTGTCTTCCAGGCCTGAGTTGCTGGATGTGGCCAGCTGAATTTGCAGTCACCCCAAATTCCATGCCCCAGGGTGCGCAACACTTAGTTCCCGCCACACCCCATACCCCTTCTCTACCCAGCAGAAGAAGTGGAGACACTGATCCCAGGGCTGTAAGTGTGGCAGGAGGCCCAGCTTAGCCCAAACCCCCACCTTGTCCTGAAATCTGTCCAGCCTGTGACCGCACTGACCTTGGCTGACCTTGGTGAACCCCTGGGGATGACCCTAGCCCCGGCACGCTCCTGAGCCGGCTGCCAGCCCAGCAGGGGCGGCCAGGAAGAAAGGCTGAATGTGGGACGTGGGCATGAGAAGGAAACAGGAAACCCCGGGCCAGAATGTGTCTCCAAGAAGAAAGAGAGGCAGCCTAAACCTCTGGGTCTGGCAGCAGCCTGGGGTCTGGGTAGAGGAGCAGGCTGGCTGTGAGCCCACAGAAGAAACTTCTAGCTGGGATTTCCGGGAGGCGCTCTGCGCCCGCCCTGCGCCCTCCAGACTGCCAGGGCCCACGCACTGAGGCCTCTCTCCTGAAGGCCGGTGGGGGCCCGCGTGAATGGTGCCGGGGCTGCAGGGTCTCCGCCGTCAGCCGGCCCCTCTGGGACAGTGGGGCCAGCACCGCTTCCAGGGGGGTGGAAATGGCTCCTGGAAGAACAAGAACAGGCTCTCTGAGGCTGCCACCACCTCGGGAACTTCCTGCTTAGAAGTTCCCGCTGGCCCCGGCCTGGGCCTGCCCTGTTCCTGTTCCAGGTCACCTGGCTGTGTCGCCTGCCCCACGGGCATGCCTGGGCTTTTGGACAAGAAAAGAGGCCGCGGGGGGGGGGGGCTGGCCTGGAGTAGAGGGGTGCAGGGGGCTCGCTACTCTGGCCCACCAGCTTCCTGAGGTCCCAGCGATTCCATTCCGAAAGAGAGCTCAATGCCACTAAGTCTGTTCCTCTACTTGGACACCTGCAGCCCACAAAGCAGAATCAAGGACCAAGCTCGGCCGGGTTGTGGGGGACCCTGGACCACTCCTCTGTTAAAAGGCAAAAATGCAGGGTGGGGGGGCAGGGTGGGGGCTGGGTAAGCCACCCCATGAGGCACCTCTATTTAGGACATCCTGTTAATGATGATGACCCCAGAGGCCAGGTTCTCCCCAACATTACTGCTGGGAACAATGGGGGTGCTGTGGAGTTTGGGGGCCACCAGCTGCAGGTGTCTATGTGGCCTCGCAGTCAGCATCACCCAGGTGATTGCTGCAGATAAAGATGCTGTCTCCACATGTACCCACTGAAGAGGGGTCTTAGGCGGGTGCCACTCAGGGAAAGCTTCTAGCCAGCACGAATTTGGGGTGTTCAGCAGTGCACTTCGAGGACCCTCCTGCTACAGGGACGTGTGTCCCCACACAGGACAGTCTGCAGCAAAGAGCAACAATGGCAGGGAGGGGAGACACCTGAGGCTCGGGCGACACGGTCAGGTGGGCGAGCACGGCCTGTAATAAGCTCTGCGTGCTGGAACATTACGTGGTAGAGAACAGAAAGCTGAGGCCCAGAGGGGCTCGTTACTCCCCAGGCTTTCCAAAAGTCAGTGAGTGTGCACAGAGAATTCTACAGAGGCCCCCACATTCTCTGAGAATGCCAAGCCAGGGTCGCCCCCAAGGTCAGGCCATGAGCACAGGTGGCTTTATGTCCTCCCATGAACCTGACTTTGTGCCACGGCCCTCCAACCCAAGTCCAGAAGTCAGGAAGAGATGAGAAGTGGGAACTTAAGGAAGGAGAATTTCTCCATCGTTGGTGTAAAGCTGGAGGAGGCCAAGTAGCAAGGAATTCGGGACGCTTCTAGACGCTGAGAACAGCTCTCGGTGAACAGGCCGCCGAGTCTGGGACTCTGAGCATCACACGAAGAAGCTGGAGCCTCCGCACTACCTGAATGAACTGCAAGCAGATTCCTCTAGTCACCTCCAGGGAAGAACACCAGCAGCTGGTGGGCCTGGCCGGGTCCCTGAGTTGTGACCCGCTGAGCGTCACCTGCCCAACTGTAGAAAAGCTCGTTGCAGGCCCTAACTTGTTCTGTGGCAACAGATAACTAGGACAGAGACTGCGTAAGAATCTGAGCCCAGGACCGTGGAAGCCAAAGCTGGCTGTGTGGGCCGATCAGACAGTTGCTTCCCTTCCTAGAGGCTACGGTGGCCTTGGGGTTGTGGACAGTGAGACCCCAAATAGCAAACTAGGGTACGGGATGTGTTACGAGAGATGGAGGTGTCCAAGTTCTCCTTCAGCAAGTTGACACAATACACCCCCCCGTGCATTCCCTTGAACCTCACTTACTCAGAATTCATGACAGACACCTGTAAAATCCCCACTCGACAGGTAAGAAAACTGAGGTGTGTGTTGATGATGCAACTTGACAGAGATGGATAAGATGATCGTCACTTCCCACCCTCTGCTGTGCCTCCCTGCTGCACCCCCCCTCTGTCCCTCTGCCCCCCACTCATTGCCTCCCCAGCACCCTCTCTTTTTCAGGGTGAATGACAGGACGGGTAAGGGAGGTGCCCTGCATCACCTGGCCCAAGAAGCTCTAGTGCCCTAGCTCAGTGGACCCTGCCACTCCTCACCGGGTGCTTCCTGCCCCTCCCCCCGGTGCCCAGGCGCCCTCCCCCAGGGCCTGGGCTGGCCCAGCTGCAGCCATTCCCGCCACAGCACCCCACCACCAGGCAGGCACCAAAGCAATGACATATGCAAGACAGCGGCAGAGAAGTGACACGATCAGACACGGTGGAGGAGAGTTGGATTTGGTGCTGCTGTTTTATTGTGCGTAGGAGCAAGCCAAGGGGCGAGGAGCGTGGAATGGAACAGTACATGGACATGAGGTCACGGTCACAGGCACGTCCGTGGCGGGCAAAGCAGATGGTGCACAGATGCAATTCACTCTCCAGCCTGAGAATGTGATGGCGCCCCGTGGCCACCTGAGCACAACTTCCTGGGAGCAGGAAGGTGAGAAGAGGGGCTCGTTCAAGTTCAGCAGGCAGGTGTGCATGCCCCCTCCAGTTCCTGCCCCTGCAGAAACATCGCCATGGGTGCTTCCTCCCCCAGCATCTCATCTGGCCCGGCCCAGCACCAGATGTCCCCATTATGAAGAGACCCTTACCTCACCCATGAAATTCAGGACGGACCGGTCACTATGCTCTGCCGCTAGCTGCAGGCACAGGTCATGACACCAACACCCAGCTCTCCTCCCCCTAGATATCTCCTAATGGTCCCGGAGAGCTGGGAGGGGCAGGTGCGTGCAGGAGTGTGAGATGGCAGAGAAGTAAAAGGATTAGACAGCCACGTCCTCCACAGAGCTCAGGAAATGCTTCGAAGGGTAAAGAATGACTGGACGCCTCTGGCAGACGGAAGACAGTGCATCCTCACCCTCTAGGGAGGGTGATCTAGGAAGCCCGCTGCTCTCGGAGGATGGTGGTGGCCATGGCGAGGACGGCGGAGAAGATGGTGGCGGTGACGACGGTGACGGTGTGGAGGAGCGTGGTGGTGGTGGTGACAGATGGATCATGTTGGGGATGGTGGTGCTGACAGTGAGCAATGCTGACGGTGGTCTCAGTAGTGGTGATGGTGGTGATGGCAATGGCTGTGGTGGTGCTAACAGCAGCTGGCATGTAGCGAGCACCAATTAGATGCGTGACAACGCCCTGCGTGCTTATTTGTAGCTCATTGTCCTGGTCCTTGTATTTCCAGTTAATCCTCACAACGAAAGCAGTCTTTCCTCTAAAAGCCAGGCTGGAAAAGGAAATTCTAGAACCTATAGCCTCACTCATCCATACTCCATGAGCCGCCATGGTAGAGGGCTCAGTCACCTCAGCCCGTGGTAACCATCATAATGGTTTAGGGGGAGCCACGCCACTGGCCAAATGAATACAACTGTTGATGCTTTTGGAGCGCCAAAGTGCCCCCTGGGGTGACTGTGATGTCATGAGACGCCTGCCACTTCCTGGAGTCTAGCAGGGGACACTCCTGCAACATCTCAAAGCTAGATAGACCTGCGGCAACAGTACTACTAAGCATGAAGTTTCCCTGGTGCATTCCAGGGTCGGGGAGGAGAGCCCGGGCAGACCCAGGCTGGGAGTGGACGGCTGATGACTGGAGCTGAGGTAACAGGCCACACACATGGACAAAGTCCCAGGTCCTCCCAAACCAGAGACTCTCCAGGTGGATGGTCCAGGCCAGTCATTGAGGATAATCATGTCCACCAACTAATTAACTCAGGACCCCTCTGTGGCTCTCATCTCCCCGAGTTTCCATTCCCTTTCCGGCCTCGGGACCCCTCACCCCCTCCCAAAGCAACACGTGGCGCCCCGACTCTGTTGTTTAACTGTCTTTCCTGTTGGCTGTCAGCTCCCCAACTTGTCTTTGCCCCACCCATGATCCCAGCATGTGGCATGATGCTCAGGGCACCGGGTGGGCTCTTGGGGGTGAGACGTGGGGTACAGACACGTCTCGCATGTGGGGACCAGGCCATTGAGCCAAAGTGAGCAGACCTCGTGTGTGCACCCTAAAGAGTTCGTGGAGACGTCCACACCCTGCCATCCCGCCGCCATCACGTTAGCTCTGCAATCTCACTCATAGCGGGCAGCTAGAAAGACTGCAAATATCTCTGATTTCATGCTTCGCAAACTTTCCCACGAAAGTAGGGCAAACGGCAGGAGAGCCGGGTAAACATGCTTTCCCAGGAGTCTGAGGGCAAAGCCTAAACCTGCCACTGCCAAGCATGAAATGTCTTTGAAGTCTCCAATTTTATCTTTAAAAATTCATGTATATTTTGCATTCTAATTCATAATATATTCATGATTATTTTAATGGGAAATTTTTAAACCACCTAACTTTCTTCCCATTCCAAATCTTCAAGGAAAATTGATGCCCCGGGCTGGAGACCCTCCTGGAATTCAACAAAATCTGTTTGAAGAAGCCGGGATCTGGTCCCAGGGCCTCACTGCTCAAGTCGGGAAGGAACGAGGTCGTGACTCGCTCAAGACCACATGCCTAGCGCCAGAACCAGGTCCAGCGTCCAGGAGCCTGTCTCCAAACCCAGGGCTTCCGGTCACTCACTCTTTTATCCGCGCACGTAATGCCCATTCATGCAGAACTCGCTAGGGCTCAGGTATGAGACTCCAAGTGGTGAGCGGCGTAGAAACGCTCCCTCCCCTCATGTCATTCAATTTCCAATGAGTCATGACTGGAAATCTCCACCTGGGGTTCCCAGGTAGGACCTCAACATTCCTCAAAAGAAAGAGGGGCAAAGTCACTCTTTTGGAATACAAACTAGTCTATGACTAGGGAACGCCGGGGCATAATGGAATCATCTCGCTAACATAAAACCAAGAGCCACAACTCTTACGAGAGCCGAGACCTTATACACACCAGGTCCTGCCCACATCGCCCACCTCATCTTGGGCCTCCACCCCCTGTCCAGAGCCCATTTACCTCACTGCAAGCCGTTCCTGAGACAGAGCTGTTGCACAAGCAGTCCTCCCCTGGAGAGGCCGCCGGCCTAGCCCATGTTCTCTGTCTGACCAACTCTTTCACACCCCCTGTTCCTCTGCCTCAGAGAGGTCTCCTCCATCCACCCCCTTCCCTGTTCCCTGTCAGGGCACCATCCCCACTTCCTGCGGCACACAGTCAGAAACTACACCATGCACAGCTATTGTTGACTGCAGTGGGGTCCCTCTGGCTCCCACTTTTTGCCTCCCCTCCTGTTTTCTGCTAAAAGACTTTGAAATTTCTCTCACTCAAGAGCTAGAGTCCATTTCTCCCCGACCCCCACCCCTCATCCCAGGCTGTATTGGGGGTCCCGGGAGAGAAAGCTGGAAGAGACCAAGTGCCGTTCCAGCTACGTCTCCAGAACCTCCTGCTTCCCTCGCTCCCGTGGGGTTCTGCCACTCCCCTCGGGCTGCGCCAACCTAGCTGTCAGGGGAAGAGAGACTGGCCAGTAGAACGGCAGAATCACGCCACTCGGCCTGGCCTGGGACGCCAAACTCCACAGACCCCCAGACACAGTGAGGCCCTCTAAGGCCAAAGAGCCCCACAGTGAAGAAACAGGGTAGCTGTAAGAGATTCTCGCTTGTGGTCATTACACAGCAACAGCGACCCGACAGTGGCAGCTGGTTTCACTATTATTTTGTTCGGTCCCAGACCATGAGCTTCATCAGACAGAGACCACGTCTATTATAGTCACGGGCACGTCACAGGCATGCAGTCAGCGCGCTGAGGGAGTCTTTGTGCTGTGCACGATCTCGCTCGGCAATTCTCTCCCCTTGGGACTCTCACACAGGGGTACGAGGCAAACCTAGCTTCAAGAAGTAGCTTCTAGGCCCCCCAAGGTGACAGGGTGGCCTGGCCCCAGGTAATGCTGCTGAGGAGGGAAGCTTCCGGACTGTGCCGGAGCCTCTCTTTGGCATTCTCATCTCGAGACTATCACGGACATCTGCCATCCCTCCTCCCAGCCCCTTCGACTTCACCCGCAAGATAAAAGACGCTCATCCCACAGAATGTTTCACTCCGCGCCCTGGAAGTCGCAGCTAGAGTCCTTCAGTCCTACAAGTTGTCCTCCCCGCGTGCCAAAGGGCATGGGGAGACCAGAGGAGGGGAAAGCCCAGTGACCCTCAATAATTATGACCAACAGGATGAACAGAAACGTCCCAGCTGGGTGTTTGCAGGTGAGTGTAACAGGTTTGGGGGGGGGGTGTACATTTATAGGGGAGCCCTGTAGAGCACTGCTTTCCAAGCAGAGGCGAATTGGAGCGGAGGATGAGACACAATGCCGGGCACAGGAGGGGGGAGGAGGCGCCTTCTCTAGTGTTCAAAGCAAACATTGATACAGAGGAACTTGGCTTTCACTATGAGAACCCCCAACTATGAGGACCCCCGAGCTCCTCCACCAGACAGCCTCCGCCCTCCTCTGCCCACCCTGTTGGCTGCAGAGCTGGGAGCCCACCTGCAGAGGGCAGAGGGTCAAGGCTGAGCGGGGCACGGCCAGGCCAGACGCCCACCCTGCCCCTCCTGGCTCATGTCTCCCAGTGCCCGCCCGCCACCCCCAGATTTATCTAGGAGACAGCTCTTTTTTGAGTTGGCTCCTACGGTCCAGCTTGCTCATGACCTGGGTGATGTCCACCGTGTTGGCTGCTTCCCGGGCCTTGGCTTCTTCCTCCAGCTGCCGCAGGACGACGGGGCTGGGGCTGGAGCGCAGGTGTCGCCGCATGAACGGGAGGCTGGAGCTGGAAGGGAGGATGGACGGGAGGTCAGGGAGGGCAGCGCCCGCCCCCACGGGGGTCGCGGCGGGAGGGCCGAAATCGGGGCTGGTTCCGACTGCCCAGCGAGCCTCGGGGGGCTCCTCACAGCCAGCGTGCGCAGTCTCTGTGCTGGTCTCCCCGTCGGAGAGGGGGCCAGAGTGTGCCCCACCGTGGTCACGCAAGGTTACATGAGACACAGAGGCTGCTGGGATGGCGACATTGCAGCTGTGGCTTCTGTAAAGTTGAGAAGTGGATTTGTCACCCTGACTCCTACAGGCTCTTCCTGAAGTGAAGCCAGGTCTGGGCACTAGAAGCTGGAGGGCTCTGACCCCAGGGGAGAATCCCCAGCCAGGGAGCTGACCCACATGGTGCAGCAGCTGCCCCTCATTTTTCCACCTGAGCCCCGTGGCCTCGGAGGAGAGAGCCCACCGGGAGCCCCTCTCTGGAAGGTGCCAGCTGCCTCTGCAGCACCCCCAGCTCCCCTTCCCTCTTTGGCCGCTGCCGGCCTTCTCTGCCCCTGCAGGCCAGCCCCTGGCTCTAGAAAACAAACCCTGGACTCTCCCCTGCGGTCAGAACCCTCCAGCTTCTAGACCTCTCCTGTCTCCCCGCTGCTCCCTCAGCGGTATATTTCAGTCCACCTGCCTGTTCTGCTCCCCACTCTGTCTCTCACGAATCCGCTCCCCGCCCCTGCACCTCTGGCCTGTACCCCAGTTCTGTCTGCATACATAAATATTTTTTTTTTTTAGTTAGTACCATGCTGCTGCCTCTCCCTGGGATAAAGGTGACCATCGAGCTGAGAACTGAAGCGCTTTCAAACCAGCGTGAGGAAAGCAAAGTCCTCTGGCCGTAGTTACGAAGGCCTTGCTGGGTGATTTCAAGGCGTGTATGGAGCCGAACGGGGCAACCCCTTCGCGGTCCCCAATATCCTCATCAAGCAGATAAGCAGAGGGACCCTCGCTCTGTGCACCCAGCAGTCCAGACCACCCCACTTGCCTTCTCTTGGAGGTTTCCTGAGGCTCGATGGCTTTGGCCAGCATTTCCTTATAGATGGGAGATTTTAAATAGCGCGCATAGGAATCCTGGAGGGAACAAGGGGGGAAGCAGTGTTCTGAGAGCCAAGTGTCAACCCAGGGAGGACGCCAAGTCACCCCCGCCCCCCCCACCCGCCGGGGGGCCGCCTCACCTCCCCGCGGGCGCCCGGGCCCGCCGGCCCCGCCGACCCGCGCACGCACCCACCCACCCACGCACGCACCTTCTTCATGAGCATGTAGATGTGTGTTTGCGCCGCGTCCAGCACATAGCGGTGGGGGTGCCGCAGGCCCTTGACCGTGATGTCCATGGTCTTGCCGTCGATGTTTATCCATCGCCTGGCCCCGGGGGCCAGGAATAGTCTGGGTGGGAGGAAAATGTCGGCGCGAGTAACTGAACCGTGTCAGTGAGTGAAAACTCCTGATCTGCTTGGGGGAGGGGTTGGCCTGGGTGAAAGCGGCCCCCTTTTTTGGGAAACACTAAAGAGTTTCAACAGTTGTCAACCTCTGAAGCAAGAAAACATCTTGCTGGTACTGGACGGTAAGCATTTACTGTGGTGTTTTCCCTGAGGAGACAGAGTAGAGGACATGCGGTCACCCAAGGGGCCAGGGAGAAGGGGGGCCCCCAACTTCCCTCCTCTCCCCACCTCACTTCCCTGGGGCCCATCTGGAACCAGGCCAAGCCGCCTCCAAGCTGGTGCCTGGGAGCTCTGATCCCCCTGGACGGGATCTGTGCATGTGTTTGGGGGCGAATCTCTCAGGCTGAGTTTGGGGGCAGCCCATGATCCCAGCACCAGGGTGGGAGAACCAGGGCACCCTGGCCAGGGCCCCAGAAGGAGCCCGCGCTCAGCCACACCGCCTGAGTCCCACGTCCCACGGGGCCTCGGGTGTTTGAGCTCTGTCTTCCCGACTGAATTGTCCTCACTCAGATATCTTGCCCAACTCCTAAGCTGTGCTTTCGATTTTTGGAATTCTGCCCCAGCTGGGGCGCCGGGGGAGGAGGACACTAACAGAATGATAAAGGCGAGTGTCTCTGCTGCAGACTGGGGGGGCTTAGCAGGGGCGGCCCAGCCAGGGTCAGTTGCAGGAACCCGAGTGGGTCTGCGCCACAAGGGCTGGGCCTCAGAGCCCACAGCAGGTGTCCACCGTGGCCAGCACCCAGGGTCAACCACCACAGGCGGGAGCAGCCAGGCTGGGCGGGGCAGGGGTGCAGAGAGCAGCAGCCCTGGGGTCCCCTGACAACTCACCCTTCTGTTTGGAGCTTGGCCCTAGAGGGGTGACTTGGGGAGAGGCGGGCCTGGAGAGGGTCGGGGGTGGCCCTGGGATTTGGAAGGCGGAGCCACTCAGTGAGAGCCGGAGCCAGGCCCACACAGCTGGCCAGCTGGGTGACCAGCTCCCTGGGAGGCCCTAGGAGAACCTCGCCACCTGTCATGGCCCTCCGTTCTCTAAGATGCTTGAGGGAAGAGGTTTCTCATCTCGCTGCTTCCTTGCTTCTCTCTCTAATGCACACACCCCTCAGGAGACCCAAGGGGCTAAGTCACAGACAAAACACTGCACTGTAATTGGGGGCAGCTTGGTTTTTAACTCCCAGGCACACTCCCGTGGGGATGTGCACCCGTCACCTGCCCCCCAGACATTCCTCAGGAGAGCCCCCAGGGCAGTGGTGTGTATTTATAGCTTGGGGGGACAGAGGAGTGATGACAGTGACATGTGGGCTGCAGGGCGCCTTCCCCCCAATCTGTCTCCACCTCAGATGCCAGGGGGTGGCCAGCGGGCGGTCTGAGAGGAGGCCTCTCAGACAACCTGGCTAATCCTCACTTGTAAATCTCCTCAGCTTTCTCCTTGACCTTGGACTGATCTCCATACTTCAGATCTTCACAGGCTTCCCAGAATCCCAGATTCTCCCCTGCGCAGGGGGTGGGGGCCACGCAGATGAAAGCCAGGCAGGAAACAAGTGGGGAAGAGAACAGAAAAGAAAAGCATCTGCTGAGATCCTGCCCTCCACAGAGGAGTCCAGTCTCAGGCACTCCTGGAGGGGGCCACATTCGACTCACCGCCCAGGCCCAGGGCCAGGGGACCCAGGAACCCCCCCTTTTATGTCCTTGGAAAGGAACTGATTGCACCCAGCATGTCCCCAGCCAGGGGGTTCCCACATATTATATACGATTTGATTTATGTATGTGAAACGTCCTGAATAAGCAAATCCATGAAAGCACAGATTAAGTGGTTGCCTAGGGCTGATGTTGAGAGCGGCAAAGGGGGGTACTGGGGGGGCGGGAGTAGGGGAAGAGAATAGGGAATGATTTCTAATGAGCAGAAGTTTCTTTTAAAAGTGGTGAAATGTCCTGGATTTATAGAGGGGGGCTGGTGGCATACTTTTGTGAATATACTGAAAACCACTGAGCTGTATGCTTTAAAAGAGAAACTGTTATGGCAAGTGAGTTATATATCCATAACAAATTAATTAAATAAAGCATTCATACCTGAAACCTCAGGAATCTCACATGGAAATACTAATAGCACTCGCTTAATAGCACAGGGAAATCTTTTTTGACGGCTTCTCATGGTTAGAAGTGATGTGGGGTCAGCTGAGGTGTAGTTCATCATTTCACCACTAGATGGCACCCTAGCCACTTATCGGCCCAGGGCTTCAGGCCTGTGCCCAGAGGGCTCCCCTCTCCCACCCATCTTCCCTGGTTTTGCTGTAGCATAGCAATTAGCCTTGAATAGAGGGAAGGGTGTTCACAAATGCATATGATAGTATAATGTGCCCCATCGGGCTCTCGAGCAGGCTAACACCTGCCCAGAGGGACTAATTTCAGTAGTAACACCCCAGTCACGTGGGACTTGGGCCAAAATGTGACACTCCTGGAGCTCATCCTCAGTAAGGAAGTGACAAACCCCGTGAAAGTAAATATTTCGACGAAGGGGTGACACCAACGAAATACTCAGCCTAGTGGATTTGGTCCTAAGTAGGTCTATGGTTTCCCCCAGACATTTCTGGGTGCAGTATATTAACATAAACAGGTGAGTGGATGGGACACAAAGTATCACCCCAAACACCCTTAGGACCCCAGTGGAAGCTGCCTCGGAGCCAAGGCCCAGGTTGCCCATCAAAGCCACATGTTAGAATCTTTGGGGTGCATTCAAAACCCCCAGAGATTCCACCCCAAACCAATAATAAAGGCACCTCGGATTGGGATCGAGCAAACATGTCAAAACATCCCCAGAGAAGTCAAATGTGCAGCCAGGGGAGAGAAGAAGCTCCCAGCTGAAGGAAATCAGCCGTTAGAAAATGCAGAGACCCACCACTGAATTCTTTCTTCAGAAAGTACTGGAAGCTCTGTCGCCCCTTGGGGTCTCGGATCAGCTCACTGAAGTTGAACGCCCACCGCTCCACCCGCATCTTGGTGGGGATCTCCACCCTGCAAGGACCAGGAGGTGCAAATCATCAAATGCTCACCGTGAGGGGCGTGCCCTGCCCCCCGGCCTCCATGACCCACACAGCCCAACCTCCCCACCCCTGCACCCAGGCACAGGCCAGGTGGTCACTTGCTGGGAAAATGCAGCCGTGGCCAGTCCTCTGGGCCTGCCCTCCAGGGTCCAGCCTTCCTAGGGAAGCGGGGAGGCCCACAGCACAGCTTCACACACCCACGGGCTCCCTGAGCCTTTTGGGCAACGAACTCCAGTGCCCCCATGGACACTGCCCAGCAGAGGTCAGGCCACCACACTGGGCCAGGGGAGGACTCAGCATATCCCGGTGATGTGCTGTGGCTACTGCCACCTACCACGCAGACACATGCGCCTCGGGGGTACACATGCCATGCACCCCTCGCCCCCCACAATTTTTATCGGGGTAACTCCCCAGTGCCTCTTCTAAAATGCGAGCCCACGCCCTTCCCTGTTGCCATGGTCTCCCTGAGCCAAATAGGACATTCGAGCTTCACTGGCTGATCTCTAACATCACAGGTCATCACAAAACTCATGGGGGGGGGTTTCTCCCATTTCTCCGGAATCCCCCATAATCCAGCACAGACCCTGGAAACAAAGGTTTCGAGTCCACACATCACACGGCCACAGGAGTAGCAGCAGTGGCCATGAGCAGGGGCTGAGCAACTCAGCTCTGGGGGCTCGGTGTCTCGTGCCCGGCAAGCCCAAGACACCAGAATAGAGTGAATTGTGTGGCGCGTGACTGCTAAGTCCAAAAGTCGTGCTTTCAAAGCCCCAGCAGACGGGACACCTACAATTTGGCATTCAGGTCCCAAAACTGGGTGTCGTCGGAGATCCAGGGGTTGCTGGGGAGGCAGCCTGACATGAGGGCGTCGTTGGAGGAAAACTGCTCACTGTATTTGACGATCCTGAAAAGCAAATGCAAAACCAGCTCCTAGAAGTTCAACACCCAAGAGACAAAATCAATACTCAGGTTGGCTGACCAGCCTGCCCTGCTGGGCCGGTACTGGCTCAATTACGCACGAATCACTGTCTTCTTAGAAAACTCTGTCAACCCTCCAGACCACTGGGTGTTTGACAAGCTCTGTCCCGGGTCTACTTGTGAAATGAAACCTCTCCCAGTCCAGTCCCGTTGTCGCTTTGCTCCTTGAAAATACAACTGCCTTACATTTTCTCAGTTTTCAAGATTGCCAACCAGTTCCATCTGCTCCCACCCTGGGCTCCCCTCACCCTGGGAGCACCGGGTTACCCGGACTCCCTGAGGGCCTGCTGTCAGGATGAGCCCTGCGCCTGTCAGGCTAATGCCTGTGCCTGGAACTCAGGCCCCTATCCAAGACCTGTGGTCCTATTAAGGGGACGGATGTCCTAAAGGATCTCCGCAGAGTCTTGTAGACTCCACCCCTACTCCAGCTTTCTGGACTCTACCCCCTACTCCTGTGATTGGAAACTACAACTCCCAGCAGCACCAGGGAGAGAACTGCAAGGACCCAAGGGCAGAGCTAGCAGGAATTCTGGGACATTTGGGGGATAAATAGGGCGCCGTTTCCTACAGCTCTCTCTCTCGCTCGTCTCTCACTCGGGAAACGGCTCTCAGGACCACATGACTCGGGGCTTTCAGTTAGTCTGTTATTGGAGCTCCACGTCAGCCGAGCAGGTAAGATATTCTAGTTACCTCGTATCTCTCTCTCTTTCCCTGGGTTGTTCCTTTTCCTTTCCCCTTTTGTAAGTAAACCCATTATTGACCCTTTTGTGTGTGCCTGCAGTACAACTAAATTTTAAGCATGGTGAGGACCCACAGATGGGCAGCCCAGTTCACACTGGGGTGCCCTGTAACAGTCTCACTGAGTGAGGGGTGACTGTGAGACTTCTGTCCATCTAGTTGAGCTGGAGTCTGTGAGCCAACATGTTTCCAGTTTGGGGGCAGTTTGGGAAAACCTGCCATGCCCCATCCCCCATAGGGAGCAGGACCCACTGGACACTCAAGGTCCCACCATGGTAGGCAGGCCCCTGAGACAGGCCAGAGCTCTGAGCTGTGGAAAGGATGAGGCCCTCTTAATCCTCCCATAGATCTTAGTAGAAGGGAAAGAAAACAGCCAGCTCACCCGTCCAGCAGGACTGATGTCGAAATTATAATCAAGAGGCACTGGAAAGTAGATCCTAGAAGTTTCCAGCAGCCTTGAGTCTCCTCCAAGGCCCTTCCTATTTCATTTCATGAAGTCAGGATTCTAGAACATCAGAGTCCACTTATCTGAGAACACTCTGTATCTTATAACCCCAAGCAACGCTCACGGAGCACTTGCACGAGTGTGATCCGAGCTCAGCAGCGACTCAGAGAAGTCGCTAGAAAACGTGAGTGAGGTGAGGACACATTTGCATGGGCAGGAGAGAGTTATGCAAATTAGGGACTGGAAAGATGTCAAAGATATTTGTAGATATTTTACAGGGGGTCACAGTGACCCCAACCAGACTGGAAGAGAGACACTGGGCAAACCAAGCATCTCTCTTGCCTTCTTATTGCTCAACTCATCGAGACCAATAAACTGGGAACATACCCTCCAAGGGACACAGAAGACTTCACGGTGGACCTCATTAAAGCCTGCTGGTAATACATGATCTGGAAGAGAGAGAATTGTGAGAAACATCCAATTCTTCGCGCTGCTGCATCAGCAGCTCACACTCACATCTGCACTCCAGAACCACACCCTTCCCACACCGGCCAGGACAATCGGACTGAGCCACCGTAGACAGGTGGCCCCAAACTCCACATGAGGAGCCTCCTGGACTAGTCTGGAGGAGGCACCCACTGCAAACAATAAGGTCTGGGCCCTCCCTGGTGCACAAGGGGTTAAAGCGCAGCACTATGAAGCTGTCTGCAGCCACTGCAGCCCTAGTTCGATCCTGGCCAGAGAGCTGACACCGTGGTGCAGCAGGCCTCTCCTGACCCGCCCACTGCTCCCCTCAACAGTGTGTTTCTATCAGTCTGCCTGTTTGCTCCCTGCTCTGTGTCATCCCCCACATGGCTGGCCTTTACTCCAGTTCTTGTATGCATAAATAAATAAATCTTTAAAAAAAAAAAAAAAGAAGAAGAAGAAAGAAAATAAGTTCTAAAGCATGTTAGAACTACACCCAGGAACAGATGCTGGGCTCTCGCGTGCTTTTGGCTGACAGAGGCGGGTCTAACTTCATGGCCAGCACTGCTCAGGACTCGGTCTTGGGTTCTCTGTACAAGACTTGTCACCTGGAAGATTCCTAAGGGCCCTGACCTGGGGAGCAGGATCGAGTGGTAATACAAACACCCTGCAACCTTTGCTCCCCTGTCTCTCAGTTCTGTGGCTTCTGAGAATGTACTGTATCCCAGCTCTCAGCCTAAGCCCCACTCAGATCAAACAAAAGATGCTTTGTCATTCTGTGCCTTCATTCATTTGGAAACAATTGTTTGGATGTTCCACGTGGCTTTCATTTCATTACTGAGTGCAGAGCAGAAAACCAAAGTACAGAGAATTTGTTAAGGATTTGAAATCAAATTTTCCTGGAATTGGGAGATTAATTACCTCTTTTTTAACAGCAGTGATTGTTTGTTTCTGTAAAACAAAGAAACAAAACCATTAAACAGAGGCTATTAAAGGACAGTTCCAATACCCACTTGAGAAATAAAAATCCCTTCCCATGAGAAGACTGTCCATCTTGTCTTACTTAAAAGCAAACTCTTCCCATCTCCACCACCTCCACCCCCGGCTACCCAGCCACTACAGAGTTAGGCCAAGTGAGTTGTGATGAGGAGAGAGCATGATTTACTGCTGTAACTTTACCTTGCTCCCAGGATAAATGAAAGGAAGAGACCGCAGCGGACTCAGATAAAGATGGGAAAGCACATGAGATGGAACTTGGGTGTTTCTTTTCTCGTGAGAGATTCCTAAAGGGATGGGGCATTCATTCCTCAGGTATTCACGACAATTTGACCAGTACCACAAGTGGAAAAAGAAAAGCCACACAACAGAAAATGAAGCACACGTGAACAAACACAAGACCAGCATCCACTAAAACCGGAGGCCCAGAGTGGAGGCATAAGGGGGAAGATTATGTCAGGACCCCTGTCACTGAAGCTGCTGAGCTTCTTCCTGGGGGTGAGCTGTCGGCCCCCTTTCTCCAGACTGTATCGTTCCAGCACAGAAAGGCTGGCTCCAAGAGGGACTCGTGAGGGTCTTAGAAACCCCTGGAAACCACCTGTCTCATGAAACCGTCTATACGCTGACAAGCGTCCTCGGGTCTCCCTTCTGTCCCAAGCGCTCTTGGAAGTTGGGCTCAGTGAGATGTTCCCCCCACCCCTCGGTTCTCCAAGGTTCGGTTCTGTTCCGGGGCTGCCCTGCCTGGTGCTGACTCCTATGCTTCGAGCTGCTAATATCCACGCTGCTTCACGCGACCAAGTGTTCCCTTGAGACAGAGTCAGAAGTCGGCCAGTTGGTAATACCGTGCTGGCCCAGAGTCGCTGAGGAGGAAAGAAAGTGGATCCATGCTGGAAAAGCCACATTCTTGCTCCTTTCTAATGCAGGCTGGGCTCATTTGGCTTCACTCATTGCTTCTAAATAATTGCTTTCACAGGAAACCTTCTTGGCTGGGTGGGACTTTCGAAGCATTATCTCAGAAAGGGAAAGCCCAGGTGGGCGTCTCTGCTTTGCACTCACACACACTCCTTCATACACGCATCCAGGCTGCAATTCTGTCTCTGTTTGCAGGACTCCACAGGGTACCAGGAAGGGTGGGGGAGGGGCCATATCTCGCCTCCCAGCCTTTCTGGTGGAAAGTAGCTGCTTAACAAATAGCAAATTAATGACCATCCCAGTGCGCTCCCTGGCTTAGAAAAATGGGATGAGGCCCTCCCTGGTGGGGCAACGACCGGGACTGCAAGCCAGCTGCAGCCACTTCAGTGCCCACTGGATCCCTGGCCCCGGAGGTGACCCACGTGGCGCGGCAGACCTCTCCTGTCTCCCCACTGCTCCCCTCAGCAGTGTGCTTTGTCCATCTGCCTGTTCTGCTCCCCACGCTGTCTCTGGTGAAGCCTCTCACCGCCCCTGCACCTCTGGCCTGTGCCCCAGTTCTGTATGCATCAATAAAGAAATCTTTTTTAAAAAGTGCTCTCTACTGATCTCCACCCTCTGCTCAAAGAAGAAGCTGGACTTCGGTGTAATAATAACCACCTAGTGCAAAGCAATTTATACCTCTCTGAGCCCTGACAACATTTGAAAGGTGGAGGGTTTAGGGTCCACTCTTCCCCTGAGTAAGCCAAGGCTTTCAGAGGTTCTGGACAACTAGCTCAGCATCTCTGTTTTGGTCATTGGTCAAGATTCAAGCCTAGACCCCCCCCCTGCCCTTTACGGAGAGATGCAGAGATACAGAGAAAGAGAAAACAGCCGGCTCTCTCTTCAATGCCTCCCTTGCCCTGGAGCTGCAAAGCTGCAGGATGAGAAGACTCCGCCCAGCCGCTTCATTTAAAACTAAAACAAAGAAGAGGTGCAACACAAACACAGGAAGCTCTCTTTAATTAATGCTGAGGATGGTAAAACAAACTCCCAGCTAAAGATAAATAAGATCTGAGGAGCTAACAAACCACCCGTGACTATAATTAACCACACTGTATCATCCACTTGAAAATTGCTAAGAAACTAGATCTTAAATGGTATCACCAGACTCACACAGAGAGACAGACAGACACACACACACACACACACATGCCATAATTATGTGAGGGGAAGGAGGAGCTAATTGTAATAATCATTTTGCAAAATATGCAAATATCTGATCATCATATTACTATTACCCAACTTAAACTGTAAGTTATCTGCTAGTAATATCTCACTAAACCTGGGGGTGGGGTGGGGGTGGGGACTCATTCATGCTGTCAAGATCCTAATCAAGCTGTCCCCTCCCTGCCTGCTCAGAAGATACTGTCACTTCAAAATACCAGGGCCCAAAATGCAACTTCCTGTCAGCGCTGCCTGTGGCCACTTCCTGTCAGACGCTATGCTATGGCCACTTCCTGTCAGCCACAGTTCTGTGACCACTTCCTGTCAGCCACTGCCTGTGGCCACGTCCTGTCAGACGCTACTCTATTGCCACTTCCTGTCAGTCACAGCTCTGTGGCCCACAGGTTTCTGAAGGGACAGATACAATGAGCCAGATTCTTAGTGCATGCTGCCCTTCTCTGCACCCCAAGGGAGCTATCCTTACACCCTCATTTCTAGTCTACCTAGCACGGTCTGACTTTGGCCTAGTATGTTCTTCTCTGGGGCTATTTTCTCAATATTCAGGGCTTACAATTTCTTTATATTTTCATTCATGTCACCTGATTTTACTACCTTTACAGGGCTCTGAATCGATGGTATGTTTCACTGTTGGCTTTCTGATCCCCAGAATCAGCAGTCATCTCTGGAAATCAGGCAGCAGTGGGTCCACTTGAAACTGAGAGCTCCCTACCTCACCTTGGATTGTCCACATAGATTTTTTGCATCGATTTTTAGCTTTAAAAATAGATATCCTTGATCCAGCTTCCTCTAGATTGACATACTGGGTGTCTCTGAATTTACAGAGGTGTGGTAGAGAGGGTTCTAGATTTTTCTAAAAGACGAGGAGGGGATTTGGCCTAGGTGGGGGTGAGGAGATGTGTGGATGGTCCAGAAAAGAGGACTCACTCTGGAGTCAGACCCAGCCAGCTCCCTGCCCTGCTGCGGACATCTGGCGCCCACATGGCTCTGAATGCCTTATTAAGCCTCCAAAAGCCTCTGTTTTCTCATTTGTAAAAGGGAGTAGGGGGGAGGAGGGCCGAGTGAGGTAACAGACACAGGTGACAGGCACAGCAGACTCAGCACCCATTTGGCTGTTGATTTGGGCTCAAAATTCTACTGAGAATAACAGAATTAATCCTCATCATAAAACAAGGTAGATGTACCTGCAAGCCTTAAACATCCTAACACTATACTAACAACAACAACAAATGCAGTTTATTATTAGCCCAAAAATCAAATTGAACTGGTCTGCCTATGTTTTTATTTGCCAAATCTCCTGAATATATCAATAAAATATTGCTTTGCCAAAAGTCACAAGAAACATTGATTTAAAGAAAAGCAAAGTTATTTAAAAATTAAGGCTCGGGCCCTCCCTGGTGGCGCAGCGGGTTAAAGCACTGCACAAAGAAGCTTAAGCCACTTCCACATGAGTTTGATCCCCGCCTGCCCCGGAGGAGACCCACATGGCCTGGCAGACCTCTCCTGACCCGCCCGCTGCTCCCCTCAGCCGTGTACTTCTTCGATCTGCCTGTTCTGCTCCCCGCTCTGTCTCTGGTGAATCCTCTCACCTTCCGCATCTCTGGATTGTACCCCAGTTCTGAATGAATAAATAAATAAATCTTAAAAAAAAAATTACAGGCTCACATATACACAACAGAATATTATTCAGCAACCAAAAAAAAATAAATAAATAAACACATGCCTTTTGCTGCAACATGGATGGAGCTGGAAGGGATCAGGTTTAGTGAAGTAAGCCAGAAAGAAAAGGAAAAGTACCCGGTGGTTAAAGGAGCATAAAGGACCAGGCGAGAAAATAACAATTATAATGAACAGCTATATACCAGAGACATTTTATGGGAGTGGATTGGGGAAGGGGATCAAAAACAGTGGGGGGAAGGAAATGCACTGGACTACGGTGATGGCACATGGGTGATGGCACATGGGTGATTCGGTGATGGGAAGCCCACGGGGATTGCAGCTGAGACGGAAAAAGACACAAAATGATGTAAAAATAGACTAGAAATAGAAAAATAGACAAAATTTAAAAAAAAATCTTACAGGCTCACACATATTCCTAAGCAATTCAAAGGCAACGGCCTTGACAGAATAAGAGGGAAAGAGTTTTCTACCCCAGAATGTATGCACATTCCTGGGCTTTCCCAGCCGTTCATGCCTCCTGGTGTGAAGTCACTTCTTGAGGCCTCACCCTGGCTGCTGCTGGGAGGGATACCCTGCCTGCCTGAGGATCCTCGAATTCCCTGCATTCCTGGAATACTGTCTTGTTTTTTTCCCACTTGCAGAATTGTCCAAATAGGGACACGCTGAGAGCTTGTTTACACAGCTCTGAGGCCAGCTTGTCAGCCTGAAGCCCGGAGGCGGCAGCAGACAAGGGACAGGGCAGGCGGGGGTCACTGTGTGGCCTGAGAGCCAGGGCCACTGTAGACGGGAGCTGAGGGTCAGGGAGAGAGGGCAAGAGTCTGGGCCAGTCAGGCACCATGCAGACACAGCAAGGACAATGCAGATGGGGAGAGCCGTGAGGAATGGAGGACCACAACACGGGGAGTAGCCAGAGGGTCAAGGGGGACATCTGGAACTAGAGTGGTTCATCCGAAGCAGGCAGGAAAAGAGCAGGGCGAGGCTGTCCACAGAGACAGGCGTTTAAGGTAGTGACCGTCTCCTGTGGCGTCTGTCCTCCCAGGTACTCCTTGCTCAGGCTGACTTTCCTCACAAGCTGTCGGGCCCAGTGCAGAGCGAAAGGCAGGGTCCTTGTGCCAACGTATACACATGCACACCAAACACTCATTGTGATGGGTATGTGTGAACCACAGTGACATGCACAGATCTCCCAAGCCAGGGACCCCGACTGACCACAGGAAGGACCCTGCTCCAGCATAGGAACCACCTGCCCATGAAACTGGCCTGGGACCAGACCAAAGGAGGCTGGCTTGGGGGGGTGGGGGGGATGGGAGCCTCAGGGAAGGGCAAGACTATAGGACAGGGGAAGACCTGGACTTGCTCCTGGCTGGGCCAGGGTGGCCAAACTGCTAAATCTCTGTTTCTGTTTCGTGTGAAAAATGTAACCGACGCTCCCTTTCTTATCAAATCCCCTGAGAAGGCAATGAAATCCCACACAGCGTCCAGAAGCCATGACAGGGACATTAGGCCCCCAGGCAGGACGCAGAGTGGGCTGGACGCGCGTCAGCCGAGAGCCAAATCCCTGCTTCCCGGGGCCCCAGGTGTGTCTTGGGAAGTGGCCACTCTCCCCGCCTGCCCCCTCACCTCTGTAACTGGGTGCTAGCGAGATGCGCTGCCTCCCTGGGTTGCAGGCGTCTTCCCTGAGTTGGGACCTGGGGTGCCCTCAGCACCACGGCAGGCCCCAAGCCCTTACAGAGGCCACAAGAAAACTGCCCCCACCTCAGAGGGTCTATGGGGGTGCTGTCACCCACTGAGGCCCCAGGCCGCCGGCTCTGCAGAGCCCTGAAGCTGACCGGGGCCGTATTTCTGTGTTCCACCCCAAGTCCAGTGTGCAGGGCTGCAAAAACAGGCTGCTCTCAGCAGCTGTCTGTAGGGCCAGGAAGGGGGTGAGACTGGGGAGTTCCTGCCGCGGCCTCCAAGCAGGAAGAAGTGTGAGGGCACATAAAAGCAGAAGAGAAAATGACGAGAAAACCAATGGCCCCGAAATAGGGTCGAGGGTCCACGGAACCACGTAAATTCTCGCCCTCACTGTTTGGGGGAGTGTCCACACGTTGGTACTTTCTAGACACTTCCAGAACCTTCACAAATGGACTCATTGACCCCTCCAGGAGAGGAACCGTCATCACTCCCAAGTCTATGGATGAGGAGACTGAGCTTTGAATGGCCCTGGCCTCATCTCAGGCCACCCAGGGAGCAGGGGCGCTGGGGCTCACCTCCAAGCAAGCTCCCCTCAGCACACCTGCTGGCCCTCGTCACTGAATGACCACGTAATCCTGTCAGGACGGAGGGAGGAATGGCCAGCTATGGACACAGCTGCCCACAGCCAGGTCAGGGCCCGGCCGCCATCCAGCTTCTGCCCAACAGGGTCAGGTTTTCTCTGAAGTAAAGGGAAAGTGGGATACCGTGTCCACCTGGGACCCCATATGCCTCCAGATGATGGAACAGAGAGAAGACAGTTTCTCTGGGGGTGGCCCTGGTCCCCAACACCTGGCCAGTTTCTCCTAGGACTGGGCAGCCACACTGGCCAGAGGCCCTCAGCCCGAGGAAGTGGGTCACCCAGGGGCAGAGACTCTGCCCACGGCGCCCCCTTTCTGACACTCGATGCTGCCATTTCTGTGGGGGTTTTGCCCCTATTTCAAGAGAACAGATTTCATTTTAAGAAGTTACTAATGTGGACCCTCTCTGGTGGCACAGTGGGTTACGTCTCAGAGCTATGAAGCTATCTGCAGCCACTGCAGCACAAGTTCGATCCCCGGCCAGGGAGCTGACATACAGGGTGCAGCAGACCTCTCCTGCCTCCCCGCTGCTCCCCTCAGCTGTGTATTTCAGTGGATCTGCCTGTTCTGTTCCCCCTCTGTCTCCGGTGAACCCTCTCACACCTCCCCTCCCCGCCACCACGCACCTCTGGCTGGTACCCCTGTTCTTGTATGCATAAATAAATAAAATGTTTAAAAAGGAAAAAAGTTACTAATGCTCAGAAGTGGCATATTCTTCCTGCAAGCTTGCTCTTCCGGGAAACGAAACAGAAGCAGGAAACCTTCCTACTCCCAAGGCCTCATGCAGACACTTCATGTTCTGGGACCCTCTCCCCTCAGGGCAGATAAACCACTGTGTGTGAGCCATGGCACTGGGGTGGGGGCAGGGCAGCAGGGGCCAGTCGGCATGAAATTCCAGCTCGATGTTCTTCTTAATATTCCACAGTGACCCAAGTGCACAGACCGTAGAAAGAGAGCTGGTGGGAGAAAGAGACACAGAAGATGAGGGTAGACCTGAGAGAAGCACCCCGCGCCGAGCACCAGCAGGGAGAAGACAGCCCCTGCCTCACACACACTGAGGGCCCGCCAGCATCTGGCCAGGGGCCGATTTTGAGATCCGGAGGTGAGCTCGCTGCCCTGCCTGGCCGCCAGGGAGGGTGAAGGGGCCTCTTCTGGGAGGAGGGGTGTGGATGCAGCCTTGGGAGGTTACCCCAAAGCAGTAGGGAGTAGAAGTTACCCCAGCAGGGAGCTGCTGGCCTCCTCGAGGTTCCTCCCTGAGCTGAAGCTAAAATGCACACGCGTATGCACGCACGCGTGCGAGTGGAAGCCTGGCTGGCTGGGGGCAGACTGAATGGTGTGCGTTCCACCGCCAGCCCCTCCTCCATTCCAGAGGCTTCCAGAGCTGCCAGTTACCCTTTACAAAGGCAACTCTTCTACCCTGGTTCAGTACTTTCCCTGATGATTTTGTTTCCATGGAGACAGAACCTGGCAGGCCTTGGCAATTACCTGTTATCTGAGGAGGGAGCATGGAGATAGGCCCTGAAGCTGACGGCCCATGTGTGTGTCAAAGGTAAGGTCACCGTGCGCCGGGGGCAAGGGACCTCAGAGTGTCCCTCTGGCACTCACGGGGGGCACCCGCTGACACCCTGAGTTCCAGGTCCAAACGGACCAAAGTTCACGCACATCACAGAGCTGCCTCGGCATCGTTTTCCTGCTCCCTCTTCCTTCCCCTTCCATTTGCTTCTCCCTCCTTCCCGGCACCAGGCCTGAAGGCTTGCTGGGAGGCAGACAGCAAAGGCAAAGCTCCTAGGCCAGACCATGGGTGTTCCTCAACACCCCACGGGGAGCCCCCGAGAATCAGCTGTCTGTAGTGCCGCTCAGGAACAGTGAACAGCACAGCGTTTCTTTAAATAAAAAAACCCCAGAGGAAATGGAAATCAGTCACCCACCTAACCTAACTGGCCTATTGAGGGAAAGGGCCCTGTCAAACAAAGACACTTCTAAGAAAGCAAAGGAGGGTGTTGGTAAGCTTCCCACCCCACTGTCAGGTAAAATTCCAGGGAGTAAGGTCTAGTCAACTGATTCAAGGATGGTGAGCCGGAGCTTCCAGGCCCCGGGAGCCTGAGAACTGGCGGAAACTGGGCAGAATGTCCGTGTGCATTTGGGTAGAGGGTTCATGGCTGTCATCAGATTCTCAAAGGCTTTTCTGTGGCTCAGAAAAGTCTACAAGGCTGCTGTGTAGTCGCGGGGCACCCTCGGCATTCTCTCCATCCGCGGGCCCCTGGCTGGGGCCTCCCTGCTCCGACCCTCACACATCTCTGGGCCTGAGAGCCCGACCCAGGCCCTGCCCACTGTCTGCAGACACCCACCTGGTTTACCTGAACTTCATTTGGATTGGTCACGCGGTCCAAGCCGTAGTCCAGCACATTGTTCATTCCTGGCTGGATGGAATAAAAATAATATAAAGACCACTGCAAGGAGATTCCCCAGTTTCCAATTAGTTTTAGAAGTTGAAGATTATTAGGCTGAGCTGGGAAGGGCTCGTGGCCCAGCCCACGTGGAGCTATGAGGGTACATAGCACTGCTGCATAAGCCGGCGAGTTTTATCAGGGTTGTTCTACCACCATGGCATCCAGGAATGCAACATGGTGGAGAGGATAGATAGGTGGATTGGTGGGTGGATGGATGTACAGATGGGCAGATGAGTGGGTGGGTGAGTGGGTGGATGGATAGATGGGTGGGTGGATGGATGGATGGATGGGTGGATGGATGGATGGATGGATGGATGGATGGATGGATGGATGGATGGGTGGATGTGTGGATGGATGGATGGATGGATGGTGGATGACACTCAAACTCAGTAAGAGCTCACTAAGTTAGTACATGGGATTCCGGCCTCTTTCCAGACATAAATCAATAATCTCTGAGTGGGTGGGTGAGTGGGTGGATGGATGGATAGATGGGTGGGTAGATGGATGGATGGATGGATGGATGGGTGGATGGATGGATGGATGGATGGATGGATGGATGGATGGATGGATGGATGGATGGGTGG
>NW_004567139.1:3457608-3465535 GCF_000260355.1 Condylura cristata
AATCAATCATCTCTGGTTTCAAAACTGAAGGAAATTACTAGTTGTAAGGAAGATCTTGGAAATGCTCCCCCTCTTTCCATGGGCACTACCTTCTGAGAACGAGAGATAAGCCTCCCACCTGTCAGGCTCTGGTGAAGACTTAGCAAGACGGGGTGTAAGGCTCTCAGCACAGTTAGCCAGGCTGAGCCAGGGGCATATCCACTCCAAGGTCATGAGTGCAAAGGCCTGATCCAAACCCAGTCTTAGTTTTCATCAGTTCCTTTCCCCACTGGATCACATAACTCCAGCCACTCTCTCATTTCCTGGAGTCCAATAATTTGGGTTTCATACTTCCCTCTGAGCTGGTTGGGTGCCAGGCCCCCATCAGTCACTCAACACCCATGACTCACCAGGCTGATTACCCCGAAGCAGGAAGCGAGCATCAGGCTTCAGACTCATCGATAGAGTCAGCCACCCTTTTAGCTCAGTGGTAAGGTTGCCAAATAAAACAGAGGACGCCCAGTTTGAAATTTGAATTTCAGATGAACAACAAGTGATTTTGATATACGAGCTTAGATAAAAATATATTCCATATGTTTCCGTATAAATATACAGTAAGTATAAAAAATATTGAGACGTAAATCACTGACAGCTTATCTGATATTAAAGTTAACTTGGCTCCCTCTTGTTTTATTTGCAAAATCCGGCACCTCAGCTCAGCAGGCTACTGGGGGAGACTCCTGGACATACAGCAGAGGAAGCATCAGAGTGGGGAGGGACGAGGCAAGGAGGCAGACACTGTCCTCGATCTGGTGGTTACAAGTGAGCCTCGAGCTGCCACCGTCTGTGGGGCGCTTACTTAGACGGCTCTGTGCTTGCCCTGGGGACCCGTGGTGAGGGTGACAGGCACACCTCAGGTTCCCAGCGGCCATCTGCAGGCTTTCCAGCCTTGTGGCAAGCAGCCACTGGTCAGTTTACCATGCAGGGGACTGACAGAACCAGTGCTGGCGGGGTCCTGTGAGCCCAGAGGAGTCCCTCAGAAGCCTTCGCCTGAGGGAGTTCTAGGAATTGTCCTTCCTTCTGGCACCACGGCATCCCAGCCCAGAGTGACTGAAGACATCCCACACACACACTCTTAAAGCTTCCCACACACATTCACACACTCACACCACCACACACCTGTGCACTCACCCTTCACCTCACACAACCTTAGACCCACAGACACGCCCTCAGCTTGCACACTCACTTAGACCTCCCCCCCCACACACAGGAACGCATCGACATGCAGTCGACCACACTGCATGTGGTCACGTGTCTTCACACACGCACATACGAACATACTTGCTGGTGCACACTCTTGCCTACATGCATGCACACACGTGTGCATGCATACCCTCCCACAGTCACGTGATCACATTCTTGCACACTCAGGCTGGGACACACAGGCTCACTCACATGAACACCCTCAGGCCTGTGCATCCTCACACAACTCACACTCGCACCCCCCTCACACACAAGAATACACTCACACACACAGCGACGCTCACACTATACCCGTGCACGTGTTTGCACACTCGTTCACATGCACTCACATGCTTGCACACCCAGCCCAGGCCTGAGGCGCCGCAACAGTGCGGCCGGCGGCCCTTCCAGGCCCTCGCTGCCTCTGCAGCTTCAGGGCACGGATCCTGAGTCCCTTCTCCAACATTTCCCTTTGAACTTGACCTTTGAACTTGACCCCCCATTAATCCAGGGGCTCAACAGTGCACCCACATAACCATGTGCCACAGGGCTCTCAGAGCTGTAGTGAGCGTCAGGTTTACTACTCTGCCATCCTGCCCATGCCAGCCCCTCCTGACCCTCTGTACCCACAGAATGCCCAGGGCGAGTCCCTGGCCACCCGGAGCCAGGCTTCACCTCTCAGCATCCCAGTGGCCTCAGCCATTCCCTTCAAGCTGGGATCCCTCCTCAGAGCGCTGCCTTCAGAGCTCCCCAGGGAGCGACCTGTGTGGGGACATTGCCCCACCCCAGGCCCCACTCATTCATCCCCTCATCAGGCAGCATCAAGTTGTTGGCCCTTGGGCCTCCCTGGTAGTGCAGGGGTTCACGTCTAGGAAGCTCTCTGTAGTCACTGCAGCACAAGTTCGATCCCCGGCCAGGAGCTGACCCGTGTGGTGCAGCAGACCTCTCCTGACCCGCCCGCTGCTCCCCTCAGCAGTGGACTTCATGGATCTGCCTGTTCTGCTGCCTACTCAGTCTCTGGTAGATCCTCTCTACCCCTGAACCTCTGGCCAGTACCCCAGTTCTTGTATGCATAAATAAATGAAAATAACTCTTAAAAAATAAAAGGTCCCGGGAACAGTCACCAGCGTCACTGTGAACGCAGTTTCTGGCTCATACGTGAGGACGATGAGCAGAGGAAGATGAGCAGAGCTGACCATGTGCAGAAAACTCGGCCAGCAGGGACCTGAGGCAGGCAGCAGCTGATAAGGAGGCTCACAGGTGCCTTAGGCCCCAGAGTTGCCAGGGCACCCCACCCACAAGCAGCCCCCGCCTTGGGTGGGGGGAAGCGACCCCAGCTACACCCCTGGGGTTTCAGCCAAAGAGGCAGTTTGCTCTACTCCGTAATGCAGATTAGGAAGGGCCTCTGGCCCCACGCACAGCTCCAGCATGCCCAGAGGCAGCCTTCTAGAGCAGGGCACTGCCCCTTAATACATCCAACCCTTTCAGTGCCTGAGACAGGAAACAAACAATAAATAAAACACCGGGTGGTTTCTTAAAGTAAAACAGGGGAAAGAGATTGAGTCGAGGGCTAACATGGGGAGGTGAGTTTCAACTGAAGGGTCAGAGAAAGGGACCCCACGCAGGTCTGGGCTTCAGGGTCACTCCAGCGAGAGATGCCCCCAGACCCCCATCCGACGGGCCCCCTGCGCTCCAGCTGGCACACACCATTTGCGCAACAGCCTTGGTCTATGTCTCCCCACCAGGCTGCCAGAGCTTCCTGTGGGCAATACGTAAGGACCACGTCTGTCTGGGCTCATTGTCCCGGTGCCCAGTAAGCGTCCAGCGGAGGACGTGCATGGACAATAGGCCTTGCACTTATTTGAATTTGGATCAGAGCGTATGAAGTTTTCCATCCTGCTTTTATGATATCATCTTATACACCGGGCCATTTCCTTGGGTCAATAAATGGCTTTTGCAGATATTATTTTAGTAGTTTCACAACATCAAACCCCCATGGGTAGATTTTAATTTGTCTTGCTATTCTCCATTCTCCATTCAGCCAAACCCCAGCAGGAAAGGGAGATACCTCTCCCCAGGCCCTGGCACAGGAGAAGGCGAGTCTGACTCAAGCCCAAACCGCCAGAGGCAGCTTCTGTCCCCAGACCAGGGCAGAGCAGAAGGGCGGATCCTCCGAGACACAGAAGCCACAGAGGGGACAGCAGAGTCACAGGGAGCCCGCAGCCCCATTTCTAAAGGCACGCGTCTCCTTTTGCCTGTTTACAAACTCACTTTGTCTGCATCCAAGTCCGTGTCTGGTTCCCTCTGGGTAGGAATGGAAGCCGCGTACAGTTTTCCTTCACAGGGGCTCTGGGTCGTGGGTGTCGCACTGAGACTGGCTGCAGTCAGAGCCCTCCCGCCACCACCTCTGGCCTTGGCCTCTGCCCTGGCCGCGGTCACCTGCCCTCCCTTCCCCTGCCCTAAACCCACCACCCCTCCTTGTGCCCGGCCCTGGACTAATCTCCTGGACAGCACGGCTCACCTGAGTGATGGCTACTTGGATTTTGAGTTCCCTGAGCTGAGAGGAAGCGGCACCCCTGGATGCACCATCCAGAGCAGCGTCCTGTCAGAGAACAGGGACTCTGCTGGCCTCAGTGGGGGAGGAAGCTACCGTCCCTGATTAGTTTACAGCACTAATGGACAACCCAGAGCCCTCTAGAGACTGGGAGCCAGAGACACTGGCCTTGTGAGCCAGAGGCTGAGTGCCCTGACCACCCCCACTCCCCCAACCCGCCCCCAGCCAGGGTCACTGGGGCGAGAGGAGGAGCAGCTGGCAGGTATGGCCTTGGCTGTAGAATATCAGCACTCCACGGCATTTGTTTTTCCTGCTTTGGTGCCTATGTTCTATTTTTCTCTTCCTTTTTTTTAAAGATTTATTTGTGCATACAGAATTGGAGTACAAGCGAGAGGTGCAGGGGCATGAAAGAATTCACCAGAGACAGAGTGGGGAGCAGAACAGGCAGACTGAGGAAGAGCGGCGGGGAGACAGGAGAGGTCTGCCGCGCCATGTGGGTCACCTCCAGGGCGGACATCAAACTCACACGGAGGCTGCGGCCAGCTTGCAGTGCTGCGACCTAACCCGTTGCACCACCAGGGAGGGCCCTGTTTTCCTCTTCTTCTATCCCTTTTCCAAGGTACACTCAGCAAAGAAGTAAAAAGCCCTACCCTCCTGAAGGCAAACTCATCCCGGTCCCGCTCAGGATTTTGCTCCTCTTAACCTCATCAGGCTCACCCACCCAGAGCCCAGGCGCCCAGTGCTTTCTGCTCCCTCCAAGCAGGGTGGGGTGGTTCCCTGCCCTGCAGGCCTAGCCCCAGAGGGAAGGGGCCAGCAGAAAGTTGGCGGTACAGGACAGGGACACCAGGGAGGATACTCACAGGACACCGGTGCACCAGCCAATATGCCTTCTCCTGGCAATCCAGGGCGTACCTGTCTGCTTTGTTCCTTTCCTTTCCAGTCCTGAAAGACCAAGAGCCAAGTCAGAGATGGGTGACCTCTGTCAGGCAATGTCCCCCATCCCTGATGACCCTGGAGCTGCCATCGTCATACTAAAAACAACAAACGCCCACATCACACAGATGTACCAGGTGCCCTGAGAACGTTCACCTTCATGAATTTGTTTCATCGCCCTGGTGACCGTTTCTCATGTCACAGCCCAGGAGGCTGCAGTCCAAAGAGAGGTTGAATGCCCAACGGGGTGCCCAGGCAGTGGGCGCCAGAAGTGGGGCTGAACTGGGCCTCCCATGCCAGGGCCCAGCTCTCCCTGACAGTGAGAGGCAGCGTGGGTGCAGTCCTGCCGCCCCCCCAGCTTAGAATGGAGTCGACTCCACCCACTTCACCCCTGGGACCAAGACACACTGCTTCTTCCTTCTTCCCTGCTTGAAGAACTGAGCGTTGCCATTCAGAGCGTATTTAAACGAGGCCAGGGGCAAGAAAGAGTCTGCACATGCGCACACCTGCAGGACCCACCCAGCCTGGCAAGTTGCAGGAGATGCTGCTGCTTCTCCCTCCAAAAAAAGTAGGGGGTGAGGGGTCCCGCAGAGATAAGGGGTGTCAGCCTCGCATTTGAGGAGAATCCATGGGACTCAGCATGACAATGCACTTTCCAGTCTGGCCTGTTTCTGCTGTTTGTTCCTGTCCACACTCTAATTTGTTGTTGCAACAAACAGCTTGTGTTCAAGGTCAACAACTAACCTCATCAAGCTGCGGTTGAGCAAACAGCCATCAAGACCAGAGCTCAAAAGATAACATTAAAAAGAGCACAACAAAAATAAGCAGAGGACTATAAATCAGAGACATGCTTCATGGGAGGGGAGGGAGAGGGGTCAGGCAGGGTGTGCAGGTGAACTGGTGGTGGGAATTCTATGATGTCAGCTATATATAAATAAATTATAAAGGATTAAAAGAATAATAAAGACCAGAACTCAGAGCCCTATTCTCAGTCCCATCTGTCACTTCCAGCCGGTCCTGTCCCGTCAGGGGCTTTCTGAGGCTGACTGCTGAGTGTCAGAGGCTGTGGACTGTCCCTTGCGCCCCGCCACCCCCGCCCCACCCCAGCCGGCCCCATTATGGGTGGGAAATGATGCTGGCTTCCTCTCCAGGAGCCAGGTTGCCCTAACGATGGTGCCACCAGCACCACTCTGCCCATTCCCGCGGCGACCTGAGCCCGGCTGGTAATGCCTGCTCCCCGCAGTGTGGATGACACGGTCGTCCTGCCCAGTCAGACTCGGAGCATTTATCTGCCAGCTAATGTTCTGTGAATAACATAATAACATCCCGAGAGCCAGATGGGGGAACGCCGCCATTCCGGAGGGTGTTTTGCCAACCTCCTCTGGAAATTAAATATAAACACTGTGGCTGTTGTTCCAACTTCCCCTTGGCAACATAACTGGATTTCCTACAGGTTAACTACCCCGTGGCTCGGGAAGACCGGCCAGGACAGCCTGTGGTGTGTCCACCACGCAACACCTTATTAACAGAGTCCATCACTGACTTACTCCAAAGGTCTTGCTGAAATTATTCCACTTTGCTCTATTAGGGTTTGTTTAAGCAACCGAATGACTTCATCATTCATTCATGTGTCTCTTGATCTCCCACTGGGCAAAGACAGGAGAACCAAAAAGATTGCTCTGGACTAAATATTTATGTCCCCCCAAAATTCCAAAGATGAAGTTGGCTCCAGCTCAAGAAACTGCTTCAAGGCGACACTCCCCTGCCCGGATCCTGGTTCTGCCTGCTAAGCCACCCTCCCCTCGCCTCCCCTCGCCTCTGTTTCTACCACCGCTGCCTTCACCTGGACACCTCCTAGGAAGTGTCCAGACTTGAGGTTGTGTCTACAGCTCCTTCTGCAAAGCCCAGGGTGTAGTTCCACCTCAAAGCTCCATTATGGCTGCTGGTCGCTCTGCCTGCCCCACTAAGCTGTGTCTTTGAATCCCCTTCGCCCAGTCCAGTGTTTGACACATAAATGCCCCCTAAAATTTCATTTTAACAAAAGAAGGGAGGTGGCCCTCCCTGGTGGCACAACAGGTTAGGACACAGCACTGCAAGCTAGCCATAGCCACTTCAGTGTGAGTTCAATCCCCACCCCAAAGGTGACCCACATGGTGCAAACGACCTCTCCTGACCCACCCACTGCTCCCCTCAGCAGTGTACTCCGTCGATCTGCCTGTTCTGCTCCCCACTCTGTCTCTGGTGAATCCTCTCACCACCCCTGCACCTCTGGCCCGCAGCCCACTTCTGTGTGCATAAATAAATGAATCTTTAAACAAACAAAAGAGGGGGGTTGGGGGGCTGAGCATGAACTCCCACTCACCGGTACTGCTCCTTGGCCTGCATAATGACAAAGTCCCACTTGTAGTTAATCTTTTGGTTCAAGAAGTTGTAATTTTCCTAGAGAAGGACAAGAAAGTGAAAATCTGAGCCCCTTGATCTTAGGGCAGAACCCGTAAGTGGGTGCGGGCCCCCACTTCTGCCACTACTGCGGACCCCACAGAGGTTTCACTCCAGCCTGGCAAGGGCCTGCGTTTGAGTAGCTCTGAATTCTCAGAGACTTTAGGACAAAGCTACAATTTGGTTTGGGTTTTCTTTAATAACGTTATCACAAATATGATTAGCAAGGGGAGAGAGAGTGGAAAAGAAAATGGAAATTCAATATTTAACAACAGAGCATCACACATGTACAGAGATAAGCCCCAATACTACTGTGATGCTTGTTCTCTAAAATCATATGCTTGCTGAGAATAAAAACACGTGGAGAGAAAACGGGGTGGATCCTGTGGTAGAAGACTGTGTGTGCTCTGTCCCACAGTGCAGGTGGTGTGGTCAGGTACATCTGAAAACAGGTGAACTAGTACCTCTGAGTCACCTTCAGTGTTTTAACCAATGTTACCCCAATCAAAATGCATACAAGCGTACAGCAACACACACAGCAGGGTTATTGTGCCCTTTGCCCAGAAGTACAACTTTTTGAGAGCTGGGTGCATACTTGGGGACAGATCACTCATCCAACTAAAGCACAAGACTGTACTATTGTTTTTCCATCACAAACTCAAGTTCAGATCTGTTAGTTATATGAGCTGCATCAGCATGCATATTGTTTGGGATGGCAAAAGGGAGGTGGTAGCCTCTGTGTCCCCAGTAGTCACTGAAGCGAGGTCTTAAATTACTGCA
>NW_004567139.1:3465645-3467170 GCF_000260355.1 Condylura cristata
TGGATGGATGGATGGATGGATGGTGGATGGATGGATGGATGGATGGGAGGGTAGATGGATGGATGAATGGGTGGATGGGTGGATGGATGGATGTGGATAGACGGATGGATGGATGTGGATAAACGGATGGATTGATGGATTGATGGGGTACATATTACTGTAATAATGGGGGAACAGAACAAAAGCTCAAGATCATACCCCATTCAATCAGAATAACTCATATCTGAAAACCTCTCTGTACCTTTTCATATTCTTCTAAAATCCCTTTCTTCTTGATATTTCGCTTGGCTAGATAGATGGCTAGAAAATAAGACAATGGCATGTCAGATCATCATCATATTTCAAAGCCATACCTGCAGCCTCTCTATGTGCTCCCCATACAGATGTAAACTGACATAGAAGTCACATTAAGACAAAGGTTACCAAAGCACATCAAGTAAACAGCGTGTTAAAAGCAGACATGGAGGGTAGCTTTACCATAGTCTGTATCTTCAGCCGGCCACTGCTGGGTGGGCCAGAAATAGGGTGTCTACAAAAGAAACCAGGAAACCTTACTAAAACAATGAGCAGTGACACCCTGGATTCCCAGCCCTGTGATTTAAGGCATAGAGCTACCTTGGACCCAGCACTGTTTCCAAATTCCTGACCCATGAGAATATAGATCAATTGTCTTATAGGATTAGTCTCATGTTAACACTCAAGGTCAAAGTCAAGACTCACCTGAAATCGGTAGAGACTGCTGTCAGGCTTGAGAACAAGATTCTTAGGGTCTTGCAGTGGGTAAATGTAGCCATACTTGACAATAAAGTTACCCAAGTTCTGTGCCTCTAGGGAGAACCAGTTGAGACGTGAAGTTAAAAACAGGGGCCAACGTGAGACATTCAGTGCCTAGCCCCTACAAAGCACCCCAACATTGGAAGAGCTGACCCCATCCCAAAAGCACTCTCCCCAAAGAAAACAGTGGTTCCTGAACTAAGCTACAGACAAGCATAAGCTGGGGAGTGTGCTGAAAGGAAGATCCCCAGCCCAGCAACTTGAAATAGCAAGTCAATGAATCCAGAAGGAAAACTGTCAGCCCAGAAGCCAATGAGTTTCACAGGTCATCTCCTACCCTACAGGTGTTGAGGGGTGACTGTGGAGAAATACTGGGAAAATGTCTTTATTCCCATTGGAACTGGAGAAGTTTCCAGAATGAGGGGGGAAATGCTCCATTTAACCAATAGGCATCCTCACTCAAAGAAAGGAAAGGGTTGACATTTATTATCAACTTCTTTCCCAAAACACCTTTGCCTACTTATCGCATCCAGATCCTTCTGTTTCTCCTCACCTCACTTTAATCCTCCCCACCTCCCCCCCCCCGTTTGCTTATGACATAGTCTTATTTCTGGGTTTGCACCTATTAAAGGGCAATCTTTCTGGCTTTTTCTCAGAAATATGATTAGCAAGGGGAGAGAGAGTGGAAAAGAAAATGGAAATTCAATATTTAACAACAGAGCATCACACATGTACAGAGATAAGCCCCAAT
>NW_004567139.1:3467270-3472209 GCF_000260355.1 Condylura cristata
CCCCCCCCCCGTTTGCTTATGACATAGTCTTATTTCTGGGTTTGCACCTATTAAAGGGCAATCTTTCTGGCTTTTTCTCAGAAGCATCAATGGAAGTAGGTGTCTCGCTCATGGCGAGAGAACTCCATCCCTCCAGGCCCACCCTGCCAAGGACCCAGCCCACAGGCCATCCCAGAGCTCAGTCCCCAAGGCTCGGCAAGACTTTGTCCCCACCTTCTCTTCATGCCCCACCCCTCCACCATAGACCAAACCCTCATTGTACCAATGTCCTATTTTTCTACAAGAGGCCTGGTCTGCACCAACCCAGCCTTCAAATTGCTGCCAGTCTAACTTTAATATGATTATCAATCACCCTGCCATGCTCAAAATCCCTCTGGCTTCCTATTGCCTTTCTCCCAGGCAAAACTTGGCAGCTACAAATATACCTGGTGCATCGCCAACTTCACCTGCCCTTACTACTCAGGTAAAGTCATTTCTTTTGCTTGCTATCACTCTATTTCTTGCTCATTCCACTTCTACATCACCACTCTTGCTGGTACCCTCTCAGGGAAGACAGACCCTCCAAGTTCCCCTTCACAATTCACAAGATCACATCTTGCCAGATGAAATGTATAAATGTATATAAATATATATGTGTGTGTACATATTTATACGTGTGTACATATGTGCACATATATATTTCCCCTCCTCCAGGAAGTGCTTCTTGAATGACTCTCCCCCCAGTTACCCCTGTAATTTACACGCTCTCGATATTTTCTTTGAAATAATGAAGGATGCTGCTCTCCAATTAGCATGCTTCCCATTTTGATTCTGGTTGGTTTATTCAGGAGCTTTTCTTTCCCAGTTTAAGTGCCAGTTTCTCAGAGACTGGGCTAGCCCTCCATTTCATTTCCATCCTCCAGAGATTCTCTCGTGGCGCAACCCTTGATGAGGTGTGCCAGACGAATGCTCACCCAGATTGGAGACCCAAAGCCGCTGAACAATCCAGTGTAGAACATCACTTCCTGCAAAACAGAAATATTTAGCCCTCAGCCGCCAACATCCATGCCCCTCCATCCTGCTGCTCAACTGGCCTCCTCCCTGCTCAGTTGTGACCTCATCTTTTCAGCTTGAAATTCCCAGGGATTCCCCAACACACACGCACACGCGCACACACGCACACACACACACACACACACACACACCTCAGCCCAAACTCTGCAGCCAGTAATTCAGGTCAGCCATGATGGGACTCCAGCCAGGTTTTCTATCTAAGTTTTCCTAAACAAACTCAATCTTCGCCTCTCTTGTGGCGCTTATTTCCTTACTTTACAATAACTTGTGCATGGTAAGTTATTATTATATATCAGCTAGAAAGTAAACACCTTGTGTCTTAACAGTGAAAAGACAAAGCCAGGTGCATGGCCAGCTGTCCTTGGGGCTCTGGGTGCAGCCTGAACACAGGAGAATAAAGCAGGAAACCAAGGTGGGAGACAGGGGAAGAGTTGAGGATGGGGGGCTGGTTCCCCTCCACCCCCATCCCTCTGCTCTGAACCCAAGGAGTCAGAGAATCCCAAAGTCAAACCTGGACTTTCAGGTCACTGTAAATGCACTTTTGTCAAAGTAGGAGGATGGGCCATATTTTAGCAACACTTGGTAGATGGATTGATCATTTCCCCAACGAGGGAACGTGGGCTCCATTTGCACTTTCACCCACACAAGCCTGGGATGAGCATGAAATAAAAGCAGAAGAAGCAGACAGGGTCGAGATCAGGAAAGAAGGTGCCCTCTCCCACTCACCCACCCCCCCCCTTCAAGGATTCAGATTTATCTCATAAGCAACGTAAGCCAAGTTCAATCACTAAGACCTGGGGGAGGAAAGCGGCAGGATCGCAGAAGAAAGACAAGGCGACCTGGAACCAAACGCTTCAGCCGCAGCTCATCTGGCAAACACCGTGACCACATACACCAGCGACTTCAGCCTGATGCACAAAGGCCACACTGCACAGAACCAGCCCACACATGCCAGAACACCAGGAAGGAGAATCAGCGCCTGCGTCTGTCCTTAGTGCTGGACTATTGAAAATGCCACCTCCCTCCTCAAAGGCTGAGCGGGGGCTTTCTTCTGCCGCCCTCCAGACAGGGCTGGCATGGCCCATCACACACTCCGGGCCTAACTGCCTGCCCACAGCATGGCCAAGGATGGAGAACCTGTAGCTCTTCCTTCCTACACCTGTCGACATGCCCTCCGTCACTGCTTTCAGAGGGCTCTCTGCTGTTGCTGTTAGCTTTATTTCTCCCTGGTGGGCTGTTCACCAGCAACATTTTTCATCTAAAACCTGACTTAATATCCTAGTGCTGGGTGTTTTAGACGTTGAACCCCAAGTCTCTCTGAATACTACAGAGAGGCATGCAGGCCAAGAGATACCCAGGCAGCCAGCAGAGGGAGGGATGCTCCCCACCCAGGAGCCAAGGGCTTTCACATCCACTTGACTGCTTCCTGAAATAGATCAAATGAGATTATGTCGTACCACGTGGTCTGTGCTGACAACAGACAAGCCGCTCAGCTCCCACATCAGCCACCTTCATCCCAAGAAGTCCTGGGTCTGAGAGTTAATGGCAATTATCCAATTTGCTTTTATTAGTGCTGATGCCACAGGGCAGGGCTTCTCTCTCTGGTCTGATCCAACAGCAGCTGAACCTGCCAGGGTGGCAGGAACAAGGGGAGACACGGCCAGGTGGGCAGCCACGTGCCAGGAAGGGGAGCAGCTCACACACAGGAGTGGGCAAGAGCTGGAGGTCATAGCTGGGCTCAAACTCAAGCTTCACTTGAGCTTTGTGGCGTTAGCAACATGAGGATATGTTGCTGAAGTTCTTTATGTCTCGTGGCCCCATCTGCGAGAGGGATGTTTTGTGCCCATCACTGATTTGACACTGGGGTGCTGACTGAAACCACGAGGGAAACTGTTAGCTGCCACAGCAACTAAAAAACCCACTGTGGTTTCCACTTGCACAGCACTATTATCTCATTTAATTCCTGCACTCTCTCTCTAAGACAAGGATTGCTATCCCTGCTTTTAAAATGAGAAAGTTGAAACCAGAGCTACATAGCTAGGATAAAGCATCCCCAAAATGCAATCCCAGCTTTGTCCAGTGTCCTCGGCCAGTACAAGACCAGGACTGATTCAAGCACTTGATCAGCTCCACCCTGACCCACAGCTATGCCAACCACTGGGGTTGCCCCAAGGAACAGGTGGAGCTATCTGTGTACCAATAAAACTTTATTGGCAAACAAAGGTGAGGGCCAGATTTGGTCCACAAGTTCTATTCTGCTGACCCTATCTATGGTCTGTTTGAGACCAGGACTCAATCATAAGATACATCACCTGTCATGGCGTGAGGGACACTTGTGACTAAGACCTTCTGGTTCTGCATCCGGACGCCCGTCTCTGGGTTCTGCATGTCTTTCACCAGCGCTTCAATCTGTAAGATAGAACCCAGAAAGCTGATGGTCAGGACCACTTCAAAAGTTATGCCAAAGTGCTCCCTTTTGAGATCTGAGGGATCAAACAGTGCTAAGATGAACACAGGAGAGTATAGCCCAGGTGAGCACTGAGTGATATGCAAAAGAGCTAATATAAGCTGTGCACACACCAACACGCTCCCTCTCTGGGAGCACAGAGCGATCCACTCCAACTTGGAGATTTCTGCAGAGGCTTTTAGGAGAAGAGGAGGCTTAACAGAAAAGGATTTTTCTGCAGAGAAAGGGAGAAAACAACACTGTCAAGACATGGGAGGGAGACCAGTGGCAAGAGGGCCAGAAATCAAGAAATCAGAGCAAGATGAGCCTGGAATTTGGAGACCAGATCACCACAGGCCCTTAAATGCTGCTCTCAAGAGTAGATTCTGTTCCAACAGCTACTTCTGAGAGGAGCATAATCTGGTATACATTTTGGAAATGTGGCCTATGCCAGAGAGAAGCACACAGATATAATAAGTTCACCCAGGTAGGATAAAAGCAAGAAGATTGTTTAAAACTATTGCAATCCTCTAAGGGAGAAATGACAGGGCTTGCAGCCCACTCCTATCAGCTGTGTCTACCCCTGCATCTGTTCTCAGCAGGACAGGTGGAGGGAGTGTTCCACTGACTTTAGAACATGCCAGTCCTCTGCTCAGCCCCTGCAGAAGCATGCCACCCAAAGGAAATGGCACAGTTCCCCTGCTGGTCTGTATTGGTTGGGATGCCCCCCACCTCCACCACCAACCTTCTAGCACCACCACCTGGCTCCCTCCGATGCAGTCACACTGGCCACCCGCCAGTGCTTGATCTCACCAAGCACACACCCAGCCTCCTGCCTCCAGGCCTTGGTTCCAACCCTGGACCGCTCTTCCCAAGGATCCATGTGACTCACTCTCTCACCCCCTTCTTCTCATTCACAAAGGCCCACCCTGACCTTACTACTTGATGCTGCATTGGAACAACACCCCTGATATTCCCAATCTCCTCCCTATTCACTTATCCTAAAACACTCATCTTTTAACATACCAAAAATAACCCATTTATATTTATTGTGTGTCTTCCTTGCTCCTGGAAAATAAGCTCTCCAAGGGCAGGTCTTTTGTCTGTTGTTCTCTGCTGCATTACAACTGCCTCAGATAGCAGACAGATGGTATTTAATATGTAGCTGATGAATGAATCAGTAAATAAATAAAGGCAGCAAAGAGAAGATGGTAAGAACATATAGCTTTCAAAGCCCCTGTGAGGGCAGAATTAACTGAAATTTCAAGTGATTGAGTAGTTCAACAGGCAACTAAAGAATAATACCAATAATTTATATGATTAGGGCTGCAGGTTACCAAATTAGAAAATGCAAAAGAAGGACCATCTTCTGAAGCAAGTGTTTCTGCTTTGGGATGTGGACTGTGAAGGACTGCTGAGATAGCCCCACTAGCTGGCAGG
>NW_004567139.1:3473979-3478637 GCF_000260355.1 Condylura cristata
GGTCCCGGGGCGAGTCAGACTTTGAGCTTCATCTGCACAGACACTTTCTTGGCTCTCACTATCACTCTGGACCAGAAATGATTCATTCCTGCTCCATTGGGACATGAAATCCTTGACCTTCCGTAATGTTAGGACCGGGCAGGATCTCAGGCTCAGACAGCCCTCAAGGAACAAAGAGCTGGCCCTGGGGGGTGAAGGAGAGGACAGAGGAGGCAAGGGCTTCAGAGGTCACTCTTAGCAGAATTTTCAACTAACCATGAACCACAGATTTGTTTTTCAAACTGAGCTAACATTAGTTTGCAGCACTATTATCAGTTTCTCACTTCAGCACTCCACTCCACCACCAAACGTCGCGTCTCCATCCACCCACTCATGGGACCTTCTCCCCTTCCTCTTCCATCCCCTCTGGTAACCTGCCCTCTGCCAGGCTCTAAGCATTTGTTATCGTTTTGTTTTGTTCATTCATTTGCTTTTACTTTTTACTACAGACCACAAGCGAGTGAAATCATAGTCTTCATCTCTCTCCTTCTGACTCACTGCACTTAGTATCACGCCCTCAAGGTCCATCCCTGTTGCTGACAGTGGCAGGAGCTCATCTTTTCAGAGCTGAGTAATATTCTACTGTGTAGACTGGACCAAGTCTCCTGGCCCTCTCAGCTGGCACCAGGCTCGTGGGTTGCGTCTGTTTTGGGCTGTTGTAAGCTCTGCTGCAATGAACCCAAGAGGCACATACATGTCTTTTCAAATTCAAGTTTTCATAGTCTCCAGGTAAACGCCCAGAAGTGGAATGACAGGCTGATAGAGTTATTCTATTCTAAACTTTGTGTGAGCTCCCGCCATTCTGCTCTCCACAGTGGCTATTCCAGCTCCATTCCTACCGCCATTGTCCACACCCTCCAGCATGACGGCTTTGACTTTTGGGTAGTGGCCATTCTAGTGAAATCTCACGGTGGTTGTGATTTGCATTTCCCCAGGGACCAGCCGGTCCCAGCACCTTGTGGTGAGTCTGCTGCACATCTGTGTGAAATGCTGACTTAACTCCTCAGCCCCACAGATTTCTATGCTCCCCCAAAAGGGCTTGTTTTTCTGCTGTGAGGCCCCGGCGGGCTTCTCCATCCTAGATTTATCCTGAAAAGTTTCTCTAAGGAAAATAGGGCACCCAGAGAAGCAATAAAAAAACAGGGCGTTGGAGAAGCAATAGAAACCCTCGCAAGTTAGAAACTTGAGTTTCCCAGATAGAAAGTCAGCAGTTTGATTCCTTCTCCTCAGATGAAAAAAAATCAAGTTATAAGGAGTTTGAAAATAACTTTCAGAGGAGGAATAATGAGAGTTATTTTTAAAACACAATGAGGGGAGTCAGAGTTCTGACTCCTTCACAGGTGTGCCCTCCACAGACAGGCAGGCCTGGTGGGAGGCGGGAAAGTCACACGGGCCTCCGGAACATTCCAGGGGAGCTCAGCCTTAGGGATAGCCACTAGTCCTCCTTACAACTTCCCTCATACACATTCTTCGGAGGGGGTCTCCCCAATCACCCCAAAAGAAAGGACAATATTTTGGCCGCTGGACTGTCTAAGGGAGTCTGTCAGGGGCTGACTTGTGGTCCCCCATGCTGAAGACCTAACCCAGCACCTCACTCAGTACGGGACTGTATTTGGCGATGAGGCCTTCAAAGGGGGAGTTCAAGTGAAATGAGGTCATGAGGCTGGGCCTGGCCCCGCATGACCAACGTCCTCAGAGGAAGACCGCCTGGTCGAAAGACCACATGAACACTCAGGAGGAGACAGGTGTCTGCCCGCTCAGGAGAGAGGCCAGGAGAATCAGCCTCCGGGGTGGTGGAAACAGAACCCGCTGTGGTTTGAGGTGCTCAGCCTGCAGTGCTGAGGATCCTCTCTTGGCCCAAAGCAGTGAGGACGGTGCCACACGCTTTCCTCAGCTCTCCAGAGAGCGAGGAGCCCCTGCCTTTTTGCTCCAACTGCTGCCAACTGTCACCTCCTCCTCATGCCCCGTGGGTGTCCCTCGGAGGTGACAGAGAGGACAGCCATCCCCACCCGCAAATGTCAGAGCCTCCCCCCCCAACCCAAGCTCAGCCTCCCAGGGCGGCACTCCTTCTAGGCACAGAGAAACACGGCATAACCCGGACGCCTGACCTCGGGGTGCAGGCGGGTGGGCGGGGGTATCGAGCCCACATTTTGTCTCTCAGATGCCATGGGACCTCAGTGTGACTGAGGCATGCCAGGGAACCCCAGCATTATGGAAGAGCAGAAATGACGGCTTTGACGGGCTCGACGGCCCACCCTCTCCTCCCACGGCTCTCACATTAGAGCTGTCACTCAGCGCGAATCAGGGTTGGAATTTTCCTTTAAGTCAAAGAAGGCTGGAGTGGAGGTTGGGGGCCACAATAATCAGCACCGTCTTAGCCACAGATAGGGAAAGTGACCCAGTCACTGGACCTCTGTTTTGCTAACGAAGACAAGATATTCCTGTCGCACAGAAGCCAGCTGACCTCCCAGCCACCTCAGAGGCATCCATGTCCCCCAGACCCTTGGGAGAACCTCACCCTCATTGGCACTTAGCACCCTAATTGGTGGCCTTCCCAAACCTGCTCTGCCCACCCTGCTCAAAGCGCAGGAAGCCTGGTAGGTGACCCCAGCCAGCACCTGTGGACTGCACCCCTGATTTTGAGTGTCTCCTCTGCCGGCACATTCCCTCCTGTGGGGGGGCATCAAGCACCCCCAGCCCCGCCCTGGACTGTCAGGTTCTCCTCCCGGCATCCCCCTCTCCACTCTACATCTCCATCCTCCAGCATGACCTCCAGGCTTCCGCCATGACACGGCTGACATTTGGGGTGAGAGGGGTGCCCTGCTGGAGCTTAGCCGATGCCAACACCCCCAATCCAGCTGTGGCAAACAACTGTCTTTAGACATGGTCAGACCTCCCCAGACAGTTTCTTTTGGGCTGAACCTGTAAATCACCTGGGAGGGTTCCCTAAAAACACCTGGCTCTGCCCCCACACACAATTATTAAATTACCTCTTAAGAAAACCAGAAAGCTTGGAGGGTGGGGACTTGACATTGGGGCTTTCTGAAGGGCAAAGCAGCAGCCCCACCTGCCAGCAGAGTCATCCTCCCAGCAAGTGACCCAACTCCTTTTGTTCACCCCATTTTAAAACCGCAAACGGCACCTGGCTGGGCAGTGTCCAACTCACAAAGCGCCCAGTCGGGGGCCCTCCTTCAGTCCACTGGCCTTTCTGTCTGCCAGCCTCCCGCCGCGCCAGGCCCGCGAGCCCCCACCCCGTCCGCCCCCACGAAGCTCCCAGCATGCAGTTTCACACTCCGGTCCTTTGTACGTGCCTAGAATGCTTCTCATCTCATTCTCCTGGCAACAGAATCTACTCGCGCTCCCAGCTCCACTCAGCAGCAGCTCACCCCAAACCTACTCAGACTCCCCCCCACAGGAAATGACCTGTCCTCTGCCCTTTGCGTCTGTAGAAATTCCCTTGAACAGCATCGGCAGCAACGTCTGTCTGTCTTTCCCTGCTAGACACTAAGCTCCCAGACAAAGGGGTCGAGGGTCAAGCCCCGGGCTGGCTCCATCCAGCGCCAGGCCAGCCAGGCGCCTGCACAGAAGCCTGAGACCTGTCGGGGGTGGAATGACAGAATGATCAGAGCAAGAGGCCAGCTCTGCCCTGGTCTCCTCGTAGGTCTGTCTCTGGCCTCCCTTCCCAAGAAAAAGAAGGTGCCAGAAGCCACTCAGAAAGCTCCTCTATGCAGCACCAAGAAAGGGCAGCCCCACAGCCAAGGTCAAGGAGGGTGGGAAGGTGGCCTGGAGGGGGCCACAGGAGTAGCCACTGTGTTTCATCAACCGAAAAGCTATGGACAGCTCGCCACCTCCTTCTGCAACACCCTCAACAAATCCAGACATCGGGGGTGGTGGCAGCCCAGCAGTGGGCCTCTCTAGCCAGGGTGGGGAAGCCCAGCAGGTGCGGGAAAGGTGGGCCCAGCAGACACCCCAACCTCCAGCCCTGGGCGAACCTACCACTTTCCAGGCGACTGCAGGTGTGGGGGACACAGGGGGTCCTGAGCGTCCCCTCTCAGTTCAGGAATAAGGACACACCGCCTCCATTCCTGTCACTCACCCCAGGGGCCTTTACCATCGTGACTCCACAGAACACTTGCTCTTCGAAATTCCTCAGTGGTTCTCTGTGGATTAAATCAACCCACCTTCAAAGGCTGCAAAGGCCAGTCTGGCCCTCCCCACACAGTCCCTGCCTGCTTTTCCGGCCTCCGCTTCACTTGAACTTCAGACTCCATCGATACTCAGCAGCTCGTCCTCAAGCCCCCAGCCTCCCAGGCCACTGCGTTAGCACATGCTATTCCCTCTTCCTTCCCTTTGTGTCCACCCGGAATCCTGCTCCACATGCCCCAGTCACTTCCCAGGCCTCCACTCTGCCCTACAGCACAGAAAAGCTCAAAGCATTGCAGTCCATTTGAGGACGGCCGAAGGGCAGTCCGGAATCCCCCTTCACCTCTGCACCCCTGCGTGGCTGTGTGCCTGGGGCAAGTTACTCAACCTCTCTGAGCTTCAGTTTCCTTTCTGTCAAATGGCTTATGGTTTACTAGTTTATGGAGTAGGCGAGATCCTGCATGCAGGGGTCCTGC
>NW_004567139.1:3479344-3512126 GCF_000260355.1 Condylura cristata
AGAGAGGGCTGGGGGTGCTCAGGGTGAAGAACTAGGAGGAGGGAAGGCTGGGGGTGTGCAGGAGGGGACGCTGAGAGAAGGGTGAAAAACTAGAGACAGACACCAGTCAAAAGGCCAAGATAAAAAGGAAAATCTGCCAAACAACAGTCATGATGAAAAAGATGTCTGAGATTCAGAAAACAGCAGGTCTCAGACAGTTGCCCTGAGGCCCCAGCCAGTGTCTTGTCCAGGGGAAGCAGCCGTCCTGGGCTGGTCCCTGGAAGATGACCACAGACTCGGGCATCTTCTGCTGGTAGACACTGGCGTCTACACCACCAGTTCTGGGGAGGACAACTTTCCTCCACACACCCCCTCCCCCCACCCCAGTTTATGCCTCCGCCACCTGGACAGTGGTCCCCAGGCAGCGGATGGACAGAGGGACTAACTGTCCAGGTTTTCAATAGGAAAGCCCTAGGCCCATCAAGACAGCTGGCGCTGGGCCCCAGGGGCTCAGGTATGCTCTGCTTGTCACATGGCATTCGGCTAATTCCACTCAAGAGATAAGTCTAAGAAGGTGGCTTCTGCCTCTGAGAAGCGCTGTGGATGGGACGAAAATGACAAGGGACCCAGTCTCTAATGCCCGTCCATCTCTTTCGCACTGGTTACCTCAAAAGACAGAACAAGATGAGCCCCTTGGGCCCTAAACACAGAACCACAGAGATGCACTTGTCCCCCCAATGTCCACCGATGGACACTGGCCTACAAAGCCTTGCAAAAGAAGAAAAATCTTCCGACGTCTGCCCCCAGTACAGAGACCAGAGATGCACAGATAACCACATCAAATGAGGGACCCAGAGTGCTGCAAGTGGGGTGTCTCTTTATCCTACAAATGACAGCATTTTTGTGATCTGTGTGTACACACTCACTCACACACTGCATCTGGGGATTCACAAAATAACCAAAATGTTTATTTAACATCTGGGTATCTTATAGGACTATCAGGGGACGTCTCAATTTACAACACCGCCAGCTGCGTTATCTTCCGATCCCTTCCTCTCCGAGTAACAGGTTGTTTTCAGCCTCCAGCAGCCCGTGGCTTCAGACTCCCGACCCAAACAGGTTCCCAGGAAATCCAACCAGTGGAGTCTTTAAAAGATACACACACACCACCGCCCCTAAGTCGTTTACAACAGCAGGCAGCACCAACAGAGCGCAGGGGATGCCCTCCACTCCTGCCCACACTCCAGCATCCCCAACGGCCGCGACACTTCCCAGAGTTGGCCCCCTCGCCCCCTAGGGCAGGCGACAGGACCAGGCTCACCTTCTGCAGAAATGCCATCCTCGGCCTGTACTGCTGGCCTTGGTGTCGGATTGTCATCGTGGACCCTGGATCAATTCAGAACCAGAGCACAAACGAGAGAGAAAAGGGACAGCCCCCCGAGACACAGAGCTAGCCAGCCCTGGCTTCCAAAGGGAGAGCGCTGGATGGGGCGCCGCAGGGAGCAGCGCCCCTTTTACTCCCGATGGGCACACCCCTGGGAAAGCAGCTGGAATCCGCGCCGGCCAATCAGCGAGTCGCACCGCGGGCTCATTAGCATATGCTGCGCCTGCGCCCACCTGCCGCCAGGGGGCGGCGTCCGGCGCTGCGGGGACCCCAAGGAGCCTCAGGTGAACACCCGCGAGTCCAGGGCTTGTACAGCCGCGCGGCGTTGATGTGGGACCCGGCAGCCTCCCTGATGAGCGCGGTGGAAAAACGCGGGCTTTCCGGTTCCAGCTCTGCCACTAGCCAGCGAGGTCACCTGGCCAGGTTTCTTACAATCTCTAAGCTTCGATTTCCTTATCTGAAAAGTAACAATTAAAAGGGGGATAAAAATATCCAACACATGAATTGCTCAATCATTTCGTGGGGGAAATATGGAACACAGGTCTTGGCTCTCAGCAAATGTTTAGAAGTGTTTGGAGGGAGGGGGAAGAGGCGGTTGGTACAATGTTGGTTTAAAGAAAGTGAAGATGACAGTGGTCTCCTGCCCCAGCTCCAGGCAAGTTTGCGTTACATTTCTCTGGTCCTTTATATTCTCATCTCTAGAATATGACAGGATGAAGCTGCCAAGTGATTTCCTGTACAGATTGGATGGATATTAATTGTAACAGAGAATGTATTTAAATTTGAAAAGAACAAGGAGGAGTTGGCCTCAGCAAGCACAGCTAATGTCTCTTTCAAGCAGCAGTTCTGACCCATATTTTCCGTGACATGTACCTGTAAGTATTCAGGAAACACGCCCCTTTGTGTTTGCAAACAATTTCAAGGGGGTCAGGGCGGGTCCCCCCTCAAGCCTTTCTCCAGGCTCCTAATTCAAAGTCCCCAGGAGTCTGTGGCCTGTGGCAGCCCATTTGTGCAGGAACCACACAGAGAAGCGAAGCAAAGGAGGCCACAGAGAAGTATCTCCCAGTGAGCGCTGAGGCCCAAGGGAAGTGCTGGAGTAGGCTCCATTCCGTGGAGAGCTCTTGGGTGGGCCTGCTGTTGCACAGAACACTCCTGGCATAGTCTGGAGCAGATGAGCTGTGGGGTTCCTTCAAGCCGCAACATTCCTGAATTCGCTAAACCCTAAGCACTGAGGAGCTAGGTGGCTTTCCCAAGACTGAAGCCGAGAAAATGTATCCAGGAGAAAAGAGGGGTTGAAGTGCAAAGCCTGCTGGTTAGTAAGAGGACAGGCGTGGTCCCGGAGTGTCCTCTCTCCTCCCAGCTCTTCCTCTCTCAGGCCCTGCTCTCGAAGCGCCCACATGGCCCCACCTTCAGCTCGATGCACAGGGGTGCTGGGCCTGTGACTCAGGAGCTGCCAGGGTCTTGGTGTGGCCACGCAGGAATGTGAAAGCTGACCAGCCAATGCGGGTCTGTCGCGCCCACAACATCAGTGTGAGCCCAACAGGTGGGGCCCAGAGTCAGGGGAAGAAAGGCCAAAAGCAAGGGGAAGTTGCGGAGAAGCAGAAGCAGATGCTGAGCAGAAGCAGCCGATTGGAAAAGAGAAGCTGCAAGAGAGTACACAGGTCCTGGGAGTCCCCTGGGCCCTGCACCCTGCTTTACAGACCCGCCCGCATACAGAAAGGTGGGGATGGGATGATTTAAGGTGGGAGCCATATGATCTCATTCTTTCCAGGAAGAGAAAGAAACAAAGTAAATGAACCAAACAGAAACTAACTCTTCCACTCTAAGAACAAAACGGATTATCAGAAGAGCAGAGAAGTGACTGTACATTGGGTCAAAGGAATCTGTAATGGGGTGAAGGGTAGAAATTGGACATTGGTTACAATCCTGATGTCACGTTTTACAATCAGAAGGGCCTAAACTTTAATGTGTTCAAAGTTCAGTGATAGTGTCCTGAAGAATTGATTTAACTCACCTGTTCGTTAAGACAACTGGTGAGCTGAAGTCAGTTCAGAGTGGAATATGACCTGGAATCCCCCAGGTTCTCAAGGGACCCCCAGGTTGATGCAGGAGAAGGGCACTTGACCAAAAATATAAAGAAGCTACATAGGATGGAGATCCAGTCAACACAATGCAGGACCTAACAGAGGGGCTCCTTTTGAAACTGAGTGGAAGACACCAGGGAGACTTCCTGGAGGAGGAATCTTAAAGGAAGCTGAGAGGAGTTACCAGGTACAAAGGAGAAAATGCAGGTATGTCACAGAGCAAGATGAGGCTCAGAGGCCAAGATCAGGATGGCTTGAGGGTGATGACAAGAAATTCTCAGTAAACTGAGCAGACAGAAGTGGCCAGGGACAGCCAGTGGCTTTGGTGGCGAGGCTTGGAGAGTATGGGTCAGAGATTAAATGGAGAGAGGCATAGGAACTTTCTGGAAAGACAGAAACACTCTTTTAGCTTGATGGGAGGGGTGGTTACCCAGGTAAATGAGTTTGGCAAAATGCCAACTTGTACTCTCACCACCAAAGTATGGCACTGCAGGTAAACTCGTCATCTACACATTCACAAAAGATGGACCCCCAAAGGCAAAGATTCTATTGCAATATAACGTAGCACCACAATGAAATCCTCTGGTCACCGGGCTAGACCAGCGGCCCTCCTTCACCAGCAGCCTTGTCAACAGGAGGGTGTGATTCAGAACTTAAGCGGGGTCATGCTGGCTGCATGGACACACAGCGCAATCAACGTGACTGGACCTTGCACCCCGGCACAGAGACGTGGTCATCCACACAGTGGTGCCCTCTCTCACCTCCCGGTACAATAGCCCAACACCATGGTCAACTCTGTCCATGGCACTAAGTGCTGAGGCTACAGCTGGAGAAGCCAAGCTCGCCCCTTTCACCCCCTTTCCAGACTAGGAGAGGACATGGGGTCTTAGTTCATTCCATAGGATAGATGTTCCAACCACTTCCAGCACAGGCTTCCAGGCTAGGGCCACTTACAGGTGGGGCAGGGCAAAGGGAGTCGCCGTGGGAAGCCACATGTGTCACCTGGGCCAAAGGACTGGAGAGCCGGAGTCCAGCAGGAGGGATCCAGCCACTGTCTGAAGACTCAGGGGGAGTAAATACTCTCCTCCTGGCTCCACCTCTTCTTCTAGACCAGAAACAATGGTCTGCCAGGACCAGAAGCCAGAGGGGAATGGAGCCCTCAGGATGTCATCAGTGAGGGTCAACTTCCTGGAGGAAGAGGACAAAGAAGGCCAAAGTTGAGGGTGGGACACACATGGGGAGTGGGGTTAAAAGAGCAGCACAGGCCCTCCCTGGTGGCGCAGCGGGTTAAAGCACAGCACTGAGAAACTAAAGCTACTTCCGCATGAGTTCGATCCCCGCTTACCCCGGAGGTGACCACATGGCGTGGCAGACCTCTCCTGACCCGCCCGCTGCTCCCCTCAGCAGTGTAGTTCATCGATCTGCCTGTTCTGCTCCCCTCTCTGTCTCTGGTGAATCCTCTCACCCTCCACATCTCTGGCCTGTACCCCAGTTCTGTATGCACAAATAAATAAATCTTTAAAAAAAAAAAAAAAAAGAGCAGCACAGGCCCTCCCTGGTGGCGCAGCGGGTTAAAGCACAGCACTGAGAAGCCAAAGCCACTTCCACATGAGTTCGATTCCCGCCTGCCCTAGAGGTGACCACATGGCGCGGCAGACCTCTCCTGACCCGCCTGCTGCTCCCCTCAGCAGTGTACTTCATCGATCTGCCTGTTCTGCTCCCCACTCTGTCTCTGGTGAAGCCTCTCGCCGCCCCTGAGCCTCTGGCCTATACCCCAGTTCTGTATGCACAAATAAATAAATCTTTAAAAAAAAAAAAAAAAAAAGAGCAGCACAGGGAGACAAATGTCAGCAATGGTGCTGACCCTGTGTTCCAAGCAACAGGGCCAGTGTGGGGGCAGCACCCCCAGAACCTGCAGGGTCAGCTCCACCCCGGGACACAAAGCACATTGAATTGATCCCACGCCCTGGACCATGACCTGGGCTCCCGCCCTTGTTTGCCTTTCCTAGTATTCTACCTGGCCTGGATTTTTACCAGTATGCACTGCACTTGCAATTCTAACATCATCGCACAGAGTGGGAGAAAGCCTCTGCGTATGACTTTGCAGTTTCCACGAAGAGGCAGCAGTTCCTGAAAACTAGTTCTGGCAGGGACAGCAGAGGGCCTTCCCCTCCTGGCAGTGAGCATCCCCGGCAGCTGACAGAATTGCTCTGACAGGCACCTAGGGGTGCCCTAAAGGACTTGGGGGCGGGACGCACACCCCTTCTGTCTGCATTTGCCCCTCTCCACAGGAAGCTCTTTTAGACCTCCAGATGCTGACCTGTCCTAGTGGCCCTGGCTATTTGATCTGAGAGGAAGGGAGAGGGGAAAGGGGGATGGAACTTTTCTAGAAGGTTTCCTAATGCCATTCAGGGATTTTCAGAAATAATCTTGACATAGTGGAGGGCACTAGCTGTCACCACCAAGTCCAGTCAGACCACAAAAACCCCATGCTTCAGAACTTTTCTTTGCCAAATTAAATGGGTTAGGTGCATCCAGAGATGAGACCTCACAAGTGCTGCCAGACAGACACCAGGGAATGGGACAAGCTCACACCTCCTGACTCCACCTCCAGGAGGCTGGGGCTGCTGAATGGCAGCTGTCATTTTTAAAAGGGTGTTGTTATGGATCATTATAGAGAATACAGTCTTTGAAAGATGACTTTGTGGGAGCAGGACACACACACACACACACACACACACCCATGGCATTGGCTTTGGTTTAAGCCAGTGCTGGGCTTAGGGGAAGGTGAAGTCTTACGTTCTTGCAATAAGAGCAAATGCTGGACACCTACACCAGGGATGATTTCGTCACGTAAAATATTTTCAAAAACCAGAGCATAAACTCTGTCGGGGAGGAGCAATAAGTAAAATAGAAGGTAGTAAAAATGAGAGCAATGACTATATAAAGAATGTGGGGTGCAAGTGGAAAAGGATGGCAAGAAGAAATAAAAATGTTTGTTGCAGGAAAAAAAAATATTTTACATAAATTAAAAATCAGGCCCTCCCTGGTGGCGCAGCAGGTTAAAGCACAGCACTAAGCTGAAGCCACTTCAGCATGAGTTCAATCCCCACCTGCCCTGGAGGTGACCCACTGCTGCTCCCCTCAGCAGTGTACTTCGCCGTCAGTCGGCCTGTTCTGCTCCCCACTCTGTCTCTGATGAATCCTCTCACCATCCCTGCACCTCTGGCCTATACCCCAGTTCTGTATGCATAAATAAATAAATCTTTAAAAAAAATCAAAAAAGTGCGTTCTGTTCCTCACTCTGCCTCTGACAGGTTGGGTGTCTTTAAAGCCTTATTGAGGTTTCTGGAACTAATCCCCTCGACACCAAGTGAACTCTATTGCTTGGTCTTTTCTCTTCCAGTGATATATATTTTATGTATATTCATAGACAGCATGCATATTCATATATACCTCATGCATATTCATACATGCATTAAGTATAACTATATATGTGTAGTCACGCCACCTGAATTTTGAAAAACTAGAGCTGGTTTTGCTTTTCTCTCTCCCTTTATTTTTGTTAGATAGTCCTACTGAGTTCACTTTAAGGCACCATATTTGTCTGCAGACATTTTAAAGAGCAAATTTGGTTTTGCAAAAAGTACAGACCCTTAGAGGAAGAAGAAAGGAGACTGCTGATGAACAGGGACTTTCTTCTCCAAGTGATGAAAATGTCCTGGAATTGGATAGTGGTACAATTGCCCTGCTTGTGGGTCAACTAAAATCACTGAATTCTACATTTTAAAATGTATGTGAATTACATTTCAATATAAAAAATAAGGCTCAGAAAATTAAATGTATTCCTATTGGAACGCTCCTCCCTTTCTCAAAAACCTTGAGGTCTACAGTTGCTTCCCCAATGAAATCCAGTCTTTGATAGCTTGGACCCATCTGATTTTTTTTTTACTTTGTTTTTATTTTATAACAGTTTATTTTTACATCATTTTGTACATTTTTTTTTCCATCTCAATTGTAATCCCCGCGGGTTTCCCATCACCAAGTCACCCGTGTGCCATCACCATAATCCCGTGCACTTCCCTGCCCACCACCCCCACTTTTGATCCCATTCCCCACTCCACCCCCGCAAAATGTCTCTGGTATATGGTTGTTCATTATTTTTGTTATTTTCTCGCCTGGTCCATTATACTCCTGCTATGAGTGAAACCATTTGGTATTTTTCTTTCTCTTTCTGGCTTATCTCACTAAGCATGATCTTTTCCAGCTCCATCCAAGTTGCTGCAAAAAACATGTGTTTCTCTTTTTTGGTTGCTGAGTAATATTCCATTGTATATATGTACCACATCTTTTTTATCCAGTCATCTACTTTTGGGCATTTGGGCTGCTTCCATGTTTTTCCAATTGTAAATAAAGCAGCAATAAACATGGGGGTGCAGGTACCTTTTTCAATCAGTGTTTTTGTGCCTTTTGGGTAGATACCTAGGAGTGGGATTGCTGTGGACCCATCTGATTTTTTCACCAGAGTTGCACTTACTCTCAACATGAAGTCTCTTCCCTCATCAGGCCTCATACCTGTTTGTTCCCCGCATGTGATGTGTTTTCCTGCTCAGGTCTCATCTTTTGCCAGTTGTTCTGCTGAAAATCCATTTATCCGTGTGTGTGACATGTTAACGGCTCCTGTCCGTGCTGCTGCCACTCCAGACCCCCAGGACTGCTTCCCCCCTCCTCGCCCCTCCAGCACTGAGTTTGAGCCACACACACAGCACCGCCATTCACAGGCCTGCACATCCCCCAACCCAGGAGCTCCCCCGAGATCAAGGACAAGGGCAGCTTGTGTCTCGCAAGCAGTGGGCTCGGGTTTTGGCAGCGGTAGAAGTGATTTGTGCATTGCCAGTCTCTGTGGGATACATGTTCCTCCTGATGTGACACCAGGGGCCCCAGAGTCACTGGACAGAAGTGGGGGACACTTGACCGGGCGGGCTCTCGGGTAGGTACCAGCTGGCTCAGCACCACTGCCTGCCTGACTTTCTCAGCCTCTCATCCCAGCCAGACTCTACCCGTCTCCCCCTGCCCCATCCTCATCCCCACACAGTGCTTGCTCCTTCTGCTGTAGCCTCAAAGTGCTCTTCAAAAACACAGGCCTGGGCCTCTCCCTGCTGGTGCAATGGGGTTAAAGCACCACATTATGAAGCACTACGAAGCCACTGCAGCATGAGTTCAATCCCTGCCCCGGGGGTGACCCACATGGCGTGGCAGACCCCTACAGACCGGCCCGTCGCTCCCCTCAACAGTGTACTCCATCGATCTGCCTGTTCTGCTCCCCACACTGTCTCTGGTGAATCCTCTCACCGCCCCTGAACCTCTGTAGGCCTGTACCCCAGTTCTGTAAGCATAAATAAACAAATCTTTAAATAAAAAACACACAGCCCTTTCTGTTCTCCTAGAACATTCTAGAATGTTCTACTAGATCTTTAAGTATGAGTGGCCTCTTATCTGAAGCTATCACCCCCATTATAGCGGTGGTTGCTTTGCTCGTATGTCCTCACCTCCAATAGCAGGTTGGCACTGGGAGTCCCCAGCATGCCAGTACTGCCCCTAAGCCACTTCTCTGCTACTTCTGTGTTAAATCCTCCCTCCTCTGAGGCTCCCACGCCCATCTCTACAACACACCTTTGGTGCTTATTTGTCTTTATCCAGATGTCCCCCCACCAACTGAGCACATCCCCTTCCCTTGCCATTACCCTGGGTGAGCCCCCTCTGCACCTCTTGGTGCAACACTAATGGGTTTTGAGGTGTTATCTGATATCCTGAGTATGGATTTTATCTCCATCGTGGGAATAGTCATTGCTCCTGGCAGTCTCCAACAGAAGAGATGGGTACTAGGGCAGAAAAGGGAAACATTAATTCAGAAAGGAGGCCTACCTGACTTGCTAGTTACCTACCTGGCAGGTAGGGCTTACCTAACAGTCTGGCCCCCAGGTGAGTGCAAGTCCAGGGCTAGAAAGAAATGGCACCTGTAACCCCCACGGATCCAGCCACTTGGGGTAAGAAAATTATTCTAGCTTCATGTGGTTCTCTCCATTATCCTTTGACTTATTCCCTAGAATTTATATTTCATTAACTGTTCTAAAGCTCTCTGCTCTATGTTAGGGAGGTTTCTACTTTGTTCAATGAATCTTGGTTGATCACCGTTTCTGGGCCTGTGTTAAACACCGTTGGTAGAAAGGTGATAAGACATGGTCCAGCCTTCAAGGGATTTCTAGTAGGCAAGGAAGATACAAAATATATCTCTAGAATAATGCAATTAGTAATAATGGAGTATATGGAGACTAAATGAAATGAAAAGGTGGTGAGAGGCACAGAGGTAGGAAACAATAATGGTAATACAAAACAGACCGTAGTGTTCCCGCTTGGTTCAACTGGTTCTCACTATAACCCCAAGAGACAGATGACTGTTACTAATACTCCTGTTTCACAAATGAGTAAACTGAACTCAATTTACCATGAGGATAAATCACAAGCGGAAGTTCACACATCTACTAAGCAGGTCAGGACTGGGACCTTGGCAGTCTGGCCTCTGACTTCATCTTACCCCACCCATGCTGGGGTATTCTGACTGGCACTCTCTGTCCTTCCAGGATATGAACTCAGACCTAGCTAAGTTTCCACAGGAAAAAAAGATCATCATGTTAAACTCAGAAAAAAGAAAACACTCCATTGGGCCAGCAAAGTCTACAGTGGACCACTGTATAATGACTTTTGAAATGCACTTTTCATGGATTATTTGCCAGGATGCATTATCCATAGATGGTATCTCATGGGTCAGAGTGTAAATGCATTGTTTTTTTTATGTAGAAGGTCAAGCAGCTTGTCAAGGGGATGCATACACTTACCATCGGTTTGCCCAGAATGAACTACTTTCACTGCATTCTCCTTTGTGTTGTGTTATTCCACTGTTTAAACAAGGCAATTCTAATTTTACTAGAGTCTGTATTTGTTTTCATATATGTTTCCCCTTCTCTTTAAGAGCAAAAAGGAAAAAATCCATTAAAGACTATATAAGTTGGTTAATATGATCCTCTGCCTCAACAGAAGCATTAATTGGGGCCCCAGGGATGCGAGGACAGGAATGTCCATTCATCCCTGCGGCTTTAGGGAATGAAAGTCTTAGTCGGTGAGGAAGAGACAAAACCCCAGGTCTAGCCCCAACCTGGGGTTCCCGTTCTAAAGGCACTCACTTCCGATATAAACGCTGTTTATTCAAGATCGTTTCGACTGTGTTACTGCCTAAAGCTGGACTTCGGTGTAAAACGCATACCCACACAAAACTAATTAAAAAAAGAAGTAAAAAATTATGAGTGTGGGGTGCCCTATTGTGTTCCATTCATTTTGTTTTGTTTCGTTTCTTTAATCGCGAGGAGAGCTATTTCCAACTCTGCTGGTGATACCAACAGGTGTACACAGGTATGAAAGGGGAGGAATGGGGTTCCGGAAAACTAGCAGCCTTCTGCCCCAAGTCCCGCTGGTCTTTCCCACAGCAGCGCCGCTCAGCGGTCGGACCATAGAGGTACGGATCCTCCAAACTCCTAGAGGAAACGCAGGAGGCGGACTTCCGGCGGCCCACTTCCGGCTCCGCCCCGCTTCGGGAAGCGAGGAGGTTGGCGACCGGTGTTCGGGACTCGTGGTGGGTTCCCGTGGCCCGCAAAGCCTGCCCCTGGGGACCCCACGCCACGTGGCTGGGGCGGGGAGGACACCCAGGAGCTGGGGCCCGCCTTTCCCCTGGCTTCGGCCGCTCGAGTCGCCGGCTGTGGCCTGGTGCCCTTTACTCGAGGCCGCCAGCCCGTGTGAGATGAGGGTGATTGGCGCCCCGTTTCCGCGCATTTGAGAGGACGGGGAACTTGCCCGTTTCAAAAGCAGTGGAGTAACAAAATGCGTGCCCTGGTCAAATAATGGGAGAGGGGCTAGACCAAGCCCTGGGGAGCCGAGACCCCGCAAGAAGGAAAAGTGGGAGGAGGGGCTGCGCCCTCTTATTCTTTTTTGAAAGATCTACTTATTCATGCATACAGGAACTGGGTGTCACCCAGATTTGCAGGGGTTGAGAGAAGTCACCAGAGACAGAGTGGGGAGCAGAACTGGCGGATCTACTGAAATTCACTGCTGAGGGGGGCAGTGGAGAGGCAGGAAGGGTCTGCTGTGCCATGTGGGTCAGCTCCGAGTCAGCATCACCTCCTCCTGCAGTGGCTGCGGTTATAGTGTTGCACTTTAATCAGTTGCACCATCAGGGAGGGCCCAGGCTTTTTTTGTTTACTAGGGCAGCCACCTAGGGCTTAAACTTCAGGAACTTAACTGTACTTAGTATTCAAATGAGGTTGATGTCTCAGTCCTGACCCCTGGGGGATGACGCCCTGGAACTCCTTTTGCAAAACGGATTTCCTCTGACACTAGGATGAGATTGTGTTGGAGAGTAGTTCCTATAAGGAAGCTTTTACCTCGTGTTCATAAAGGGAAAATAGGCAAATAGGTTTGGGGTTTGAACTTCTGTCTTAACACACTTAACAATAAAATGTTAAGTTGTTCAGAGAAGCCCTGTAGTAATGGATCGCATCTAACATTTTTTAGCCAGGTGTTTCTCAAGTACATGAACCACAGAAATGGAGTAACATCCTATCAGTATCGCTCCATTCCGGGTTTTTCCCAGAGCACATTTTTGGGAAATGTTGACATAAAGAGATCATTCACCTGGCCACAGGCCCCCCCAAAAGGCCCTCACTTCTCAAAAGATATTTCAGAACTACTACTTGGAAATCATCTAATTGGATTTCAGGAAGAGTAGTTTCGGTTGTATAGACATTGGAGAAAAGATTCATAATAAAGTCCTATAACTTTGGAAGAGGAAGTGAACCTTCCTTTCCCTTCCTTCCTCGGGCTTTTTGGACAGGAGATAAGCTTTAAATGTTGAACAAATACCAATCTAGTTCTAAAACAATGGGAATAATTATTTGGGGGAAAATGTGAATTTTTCCAAATGGAAATTCTACAGGTCACAGCTTAATAACAAACCTAAGAAATATGTTGATGGGCTTCTATAAGGATCTAATATTTCTTCTAACTAGAATGTAGCTAAAAACTAAGGTTTTTAAGTGGAACACACAAACTTTATGTAATGTAACAGAGAAAATCAAATAGGCATTAAAATGAAGAGAAAACAGATTAGAAGAAATTTTGTCTTAAACATCTTACAGTAACTGAAATTACATTTAACTAGGTTCTTGCTGTGGAGAATACACTTCATAAACAGGTAAAAATGAACTTTTTGTATATTTTTCAAGTATTCATTCAATATGACTTTATACACACGTGTACATTGAATTTGAAAAAGGGCCTCCCTGTTGCCCTAGGGGTTAAGCCTCAGTAGTATCCCTACTATGGCCTGAGTGCCATCCCCCAGCAGGGAGTGACCTATTCAGTGCAGCAGACCTCTCCTGTCTCCTGTATTTCAGTATATCTGCCTGTTCTCCCCACTCTGTCTCTGGTGAATTCTCTTGCTCCCCGCACATCTGGCCTACACCCCAGTTCTATGCAAAAATAAATCTTTTTTAAAAATTGAAAAAGGTTGACAACCCCTAGACATCGTTCGGTTTTTTGTTGCTATTTTGGAGGATGTCATCTAAGGTGAAGAATGTGTGGTCCTGGCTGAGAAATCATGACAAATGCACCTATGTTTGCCTGGACACCAGGTGTCCTCCACTCCCTTCAGACATCAGATGGGTATGGGGTACTTGTATAGAAAGTTCTCTAGGTAACACGGTGTGCCAATATTCTTAGTCCTGGTTGAGCTACTTGTCCAAGTAATAAATCTGATTGTGAGCCAACCTCTGACCTCATTTTTGTCTTATCCTTAGAAACACTATTTTCTTCCAGGGTTTTCACTTTTGCTAATTCCTTTACAAGTCTAATATTACCCATTGATAGGTCTTGTGCATGAAGAAGCTGTTCCATCTAGAAGAGCTCACAAGTCTCAAATATGTATCTCAAGTACATGTCCCAAGCCGATGGAAACAGGAGTCAAGACTCCACACCCATCACTATCTAAACTTTACAGGTAAGAGACAACAGCTGCTTTAGATCAGAGTTTATGCAAAGGATTCTCAAAATTGAACATGGAGATCTCAATTCCATCCAGTTGAAAAGGGAAATAAGAAACAAACTCCTCTCTCAGCCGGGGTCCCCTAGACCCCTTTAACTCATTACATCATCTCCCCAAAGCTTTGCCTGCACACCTGCTAATTGTGGGAACACCATTGGTACCTCAGAGACGTGTTCAGCAGGATGTGAAAGGCTTGGTTTCAACATCTTAATGTGCAAAGTCACACTGCCTTTCCTCCGAAAGAGCCAAACCGTCCACTTTGTTTGCAGTGGCCTCCATCTCGGGGCTTGCCTGACTCCACTCCGCATTCACATGGCACTGTTTAATGCCTTCCCTTCCTGCGGGCCTTACACTGAGTCCCTCATCACTCCCATTCTGTTGGACCTCGGGCTTGTTGAATTGAGTTGGTGGCAACAGGCATCACAGTTCCATCCAAGACCATGGCCCTTTGTCTTCATTCTGTGTGTTTCTCCACTGGCATCCTGACTACCCAGGAGTCAGCATGACTGATGATGTTCACGTAGAAATAAGTTGCCCTGGCCCACGCCTCCCTGTCCCCATGGCAGCCGCTCTGCTGGCTTGGTGCTTGTCATTCCTTTGACTGTTTGGTTTTCTGTTTGATCACATTTGTTTATATCTGAACAACACATCATGTGGCCTAACGTTTTAAAAAATTACAAGGGTGTCCTTACTGCATGTTGTCTTCTAGGATTAGTATTTTGTCACAACATGATGCTGCGATGTTAATCCAGATAGTGACCGTGTAGCTGCAGCTCATCCGTCTTCACTCCTGTACATTATCCCCGTCACCATTCCCCAGTTGTCTGTTATTTTAGTTCCAGACCCTTCCCTCATCCAAATGAAAAGAAAAATTTCTTGGGCACTTTTGGTGCTCGATTTTCTTCTTTATTCTTCAAACACCATTAATCGAACCACAGTGGGCAAAGGATTAACAAAGCCCTCTCCATTTCCAAGTGAGCGGACTCTCCTATTAGTTAACTATTGCTAAGTAACGCGTTTTCACAGCACACACTGTGCCGTGGCCTAACACAGCAGACACACACCAGCTCAGTGTTCTTGGGCCAGGGACTGGGTGACAGCTGGCTGTTTCTGGCTTGGGTCTCTCGAGATTGTCTCTGAAGCGGCAATCCGGGTGGCTGGGCTCGCCCTGGAGGGCCCACCCCCAAGGGGCACTTGCCTGGCTGCTGGCGGGCGGCCCTGTTCCTCGCTACCAGAACCGCTCCACAGGGCTGCATGGGTGGCCCCACTACAGGACCGCCCAACTCCCTGTCCCCAGGCGAGTGATCCTAGAGAACAGGCAGAAGCTGTAGCATCTCGTGTGAGCTAACCTCAGAAGGCAATCACCGATCCCAGATAGCCTCACAGTTGCCAAGGGCGACCTGTGCCGTGGGAGGGCAGGAACACAGCTCAGAGACCACCTGGCATCTCCGCCCAGAGACAAGATAGTTTTAGGGACTGTGCAAGGATTCCCTTCGGGAAGGAATGCCTGACTGTCCTGCTCATGTGTTTCCTGTGCTTAGTCCTTCGAAGGCGACGGGTGACAAATGTGACTGATGAAGCTCTTGTGAACCTAAATATTTAGATGAGTCACATGGGAAACCCTCTGGGTGGTGATGTCACTGAAAGCCGTGCTGGCCGGAGAGTCGCAAGTTTGAGTGAAGCAGACCCTCCGTGCTGCGAGCAGAGTGCATGGGGTGTGGGTGAGGGCACCAGCACCCTGAAATGTGCAAAACCTGTGTACAGGCTACGCAGGACCCTGGGCAGGGCAGGTGGGGTCTCCAAGACGTCCAGGGTCAGGGACGTGCTCCGGGGCGCAGGGCTTGGCACGCGGTCGTCCCCATGGCCATCACTGGCTACCGTGAAGGGGAAGGCCTCAGCACAAGCTCCCAGACCCTTACCCCTCCTCGAAGGGGGCCCCCACAGGACACTAGCCATGGGTCGTGACAATGCATGTGAAAAGTTCTCTACCGGGGAAGCTCATCACGACTCTGTCCCTGGTTTTCACTGGGAGCTGGTCATGTAGGCCTCCTCTGCCTAGCACAGACCAAGATTCCAAGCCCTAGCAGGAAAGAGGGCCTCAATATAGACCACACTGTTCCCACAAACAGTTCTGGCAGGGGGAGCCGCTCTTAAGGGGCTTGGAAGCCAAGGAAAGGGTCAAGCTACAAGCGGGCTTTTCCAAGACAGCTGTCTCAGGCCTGCTCTGTTTATTCTGCATACTGGAAAGGTTGATTGTGGAGAGGTGGAAGCTTTGGAAAGACTAAAGGAAAATGATGTTTGGGGTACACCTTGAAAGCTAATGAGATAATTATCAGCCTGAAAAGAAGGGTGGGGATAAGTTAGGCACAGGGAGCCTTGTCAGCAAAGAGAAGAGGGTGGGGGAGGTCTCCATCTACCTGGGGCAGTGGGAGTGGTGGTGCTGAGGGCTCGGAGGCGCAGTAGTGACAGGGAAGGTTCATGAGGCCCTAGAGGGTGGATTCTGCCCTGTAAGACAGGACAGGGGTCAGCTGAAGGGCGGCAGGTGGAGAGGACACTGGGCAGAAGGGACAGCATGTGGAAAGGCAAGCAGCCGTGGGGAACTGCAAGTGTTTGGCGCGGCTGGAGGCTGGAGGAAGCAGTGCTCGTGGGGTGGGCCTGAGGCCGGACATGGCTTTCAGCTTTGTTTTTCTACTAAGTAAACAAACAAGTATATTAGAGCAGTGTTTTCATAATGCTGGTAGTAACCAATTAAATGGCCCTGAAATTAGTGGGTGCAGCCAGTCCGTGTTAGTGGAACATCATGGATTGGGTTGAAGCATATCCCATGTCAGTGCACGCGTCAGAAGTGTTCTGTCAGAAAGCTCAGTTCCCATTGCATGTGTCTGTGCTCTGGGTCTCAACTGGAAATGGATTTCTTGGTGTAATTTTAAAAATATGGCATATGCACATGATGGCAACAGAACTTTTCCGAGGAGAGTACCGCCTTCAGTGTTGTTTCTCAGCTCTTGTCAAGGCATCGAGAGTACTACGGTAGAGAATAAGTTGCTGGTAACTTAGCTAAGGCCAGTCTTTCTGGTTGGCCTGGGTCCTGTCTGAACCTGGGAGCAGACTCTCCTGAGGGCACAGCTCTGCAGGACGCAGGAGCTCAAAGGAGCCGAGGCTGGGATGTCCAGGAGCGCTGTCTGGAGGACATGGATTTCAAGGGAGCAAGCATCTGCTGTCCACAAAGAAAGGACTGCTGGCCCAGCTGCACTGCAGGGAAGGGCAGAGCCAGGATAAGCCCCATCTGCCTCCTCCCCCTCGGCCAGTCTGCTCCTGCAGCTGGGGGCTCCCCTTGCCAAGGAGGAAGCGGGGCAGGACCATGTCCTAAGTCGACACAGAGGTGCTAAACCAGCGTTTGCAGCTGAAACACACGCTGGAGGAACAGCCAAGCTCAGGTGCCCGGCCAGGCTGCTCCGGGCCCAGCGCCAGGCCCTCAGCCAGGGCGTCAGACCCCCTGGTGCCCAGGGGTCCCGGGGCGAGTCAGACTTTGAGCTTCATCTGCACAGACACTTTCTTGGCTCTCACTATCACTCTGGACCAGAAATGATTCATTCCTGCTCCATTGGGACATGAAATCCTTGACCTTCCGTAATGTTAGGACCGGGCAGGATCTCAGGCTCACACAGCACTCAAGGAACAAAGAGCTGGCCCCAGGGTGGTGAAGCAGGGGGTTGGGAGCTGGCCCCACTTCTGGACATGAGACCCAGGAGTCACAGCTGCAAGAGTCATGCCTACTAGCAACCAGCTGTCCCTCCTTCAGCACACAAACATTTATACACATATACAACATACACAAACATACATGTGACGCACACATATAGACACACCTATTGCCAAGCTGGTACCCTTGTCTCTGAAGTCCAGCCTCCGAAATTGTGCAAAAGAAATGTCTACTGTGTGTAAGAGCCCAGTCTGCCGAGTTCTATAACAGCTGCCTGTACAAACTAAGGTTCTTCCCATTAGGATAGAGAATAACTTTTCCCTGTGGAAATTTAAGGATCCCTAAAAATTATATAATAAATCTAAAGTGCAAAAAATAGGAGTCTCAGAGAAATGATCTTGGTCATCTCTTTTTAGAGGAAACCCTAGCCATCAACACAGCAGAGACTGTCCTCGATGTTCAGATGCCCAACATGGGGGTGCTGTGCACTGTACCCCCAGAATTCCTCCAGGCCATACTCATCTCTGTGTTCTATATGCATCCCTTGGAGGGATCTGCTTTCATCAGCTGTGGACGCCGACATTTCCTCACACTGTAGCCCCCAACACACGTACATGTACACACACACACACCAGCTTCTGGCTTTCCCAGAATCCCAAGTCCAACAGCATTTCCTGAGGCCATAAACAAATGCTATAAAGAAGCATTTGGACCTGTCTGACTCCACAGCAGCCTTCGCGGAGTTTAACAGACTAAGGAATGACACGAAGCATTGCAAAGGACCTAGACAGAGCCAAAAAGTATCAGTTGGTTCAAGATGCCATCCACCCAGGCTCACTGTGACCTTCGCCCTCTGTGGGCGCTCAGAGTAGAGTTTTCCAATAAACCAGAACTCAGGAGGGCTCCCTGGGGACCGCAGGAACTTGCTGTGCAGAGATACAAACAGTCCCCTCCAGGGCCCAAGTCCCTCTAACGGCAGTGTTTACAGCCCAGATGCCCACATCCTACTTCCCTGAAGCTGAATTCAGCCTGGAAGGTGCCCTCATCTTTGTTACTTCTCAGTAACCACTGAAAACCTTCCCTTTGGAAACAAAACTGACTTTTGGTAACCACCATCTGGTGTCAACAAACTTGACGTGCAAGAGACCCACAGTCAAATTCCTGTCTCAAAGTGCAAGTGGGAAGATTGATCCCTGAAGATGAGGGAAGGGGGGAGTGAGCAGGGTAAGAAAGGAGGACCCCAGGACTAGTTCCTGAGCAGATTACACTGGGGTCCTCTGGAGTGCCAGCTTATGGGAGCCTCTTTGAACAGACCTGCCCCAGAGGGCAGGAAGTGCAGGATTTATCTAGCAGCTTGCTTTTGCTGTTAGCTGTGGACCGAGCCTGGGTCATTCACTTCCTGGCACTTTGGCCACACAAGTCACATTTCTAGGGCCAGAGAAAAGCCCCTGGGCAAGGAGGCTGGGGAGATTGCAGAAGCCCTTGAACTTGGGTAGTGGGCACGGAGCTTCCGATATCTTCTCCCTCCAGCCCTGCCAGTGCAGCCCTGCCAGTGACTTGATCGTGAGTGTGGCTCATCTAGGAAGCAGATGTGCGGACTAAGGCTGTCAGCACGCCCACACACCCTGTGACCTGGCTGCCAGGAGAGCGTAGGGGAGGGTTGGTTACACAGCATTGAGGATAGGCCAGTGCCTGCTTCAGCCCCCAGACTTTAAGATACGTTTTAACTTTTAAATATCACACTCCAGATTTAGACTTGACAGCATATAGGCGCTGTGTTGTTCATAGGTGAGGGTCTTGTTACCTTCTACACCTCAGGGCTGGAGTGGCCTGAATGACCCGCGGGCTGTGCACCTCACCAGCCAACATTCAGCTCAAGCAGAGCTGGGTCTTCAGGACCAAGAGGCAGCTGAGAAACTAAAGAAACACTGTGGTTATCATAACACAGGAATCGTTCGCAGCAGCAGGCAGCACCAACAGCACGCCCCCTTCTGCAGAAATGCCATCCTCGGCCTGTACTGCTGGCCTTGCGGTCGGATTGTCATCGTGGACCCTGGAGCAATTCAGAACCAGAGCACAAACGAGAGAGAAAAGGGACAGCCCCCCGAGACACAGAGCTAGCCAGCCCTGGCTTCCAAAGGGAGCGCGCAGGATGGGGCCGCAGGGAGCAGAGCCCCTTTTACTCCCGATGGGCACACCCCTGGGAAAGCAGCTGGAATCCGCGCCGGCCAATCAGCGAGTCGCGCTGCGGGCTCATTAGCATATGCTGCGCCTGCACCCACCTGCCGCCAGGGGGCGGCGCCCGGCGCTGCGGGGACCCTAAGGAACCTGGAGAACACCCGCGAGTCCAGGACCGCGAGTGAGGGGGCTCTCTGGTAGACAGCGTGTCTGAGGCACAAGCACCTGTGAACACACTATCACAAGCTTTGGATCCCTGACTAACCTGCCACCTGGCCCTTAGCGAATCACTTCCCCGTATTAAGTGTCAGTTTCCTCATGCAACTGGAAAACAAGTAGGTGGATGGAAAATGTCACCCTTTTGTCAAATTCTACCAGGGTGAAATGAATAACTGAGACAGCTGACAGGAAACACTGCTGCTCACCTGCGAGGTCCTCACTCCGAACGCCAGCTTGGCCATCAGGTCTGGGCTCTCAAGCAAGTTTTGAATCCTCTCTGGACTTCATTCTGCCACCTGATCAGTGAAGATAATGCTCACTATTAGTGGGTTATTTGGGGTCTGTTTTGGTTTTTGTTTTAAGATTACAGAGCTAACACATGTAGAAGTGTTTAGGATGTGATTGAGATAGACAGTGACTGTCTAGTAAACCTTAGTTCTTATGTCTCTTGAGACCCACTATTCGTAATCACCATGCAGAGTGACTCTGTTATAGAAAAGCCTGAGTCTAAGAGGAGTTACATCATCTCAATAATATGTGTATGCTGAAGTGTAGCTATATGGAGCTGTGTGACTTTAGGCTTAACTCCTCTGTGCTTCAGTTTCTCTTAAATGGGGATGGTGCAATACTACCTGGTGCGGATAACAGAGTGAATAATTCAATAGATACCAACTGTTATTGTCATTAACACTGGTATCATTGAAGATGGTGCAAAAGCAAGAACATAAACCATGGAATAACTAATAACCTCAACTTGACCGTTCCCTCCCTTGGTCTTTATTTCTTCATCCATTACAGAAGGGAAAGCAAAACTAGCCAATCTCTGGCAGATTAAGATCTCTCAGGTCCAACACTTCTCTGGATGGGGGACAGGCTTGCTTCACATTTCCAGAGCTGCCTGCCAGTGGTAGAGGAAGCTGAGGTCGGAAGAGGGCAGGATGCATTTGCCATAAGCGCTGTGCTCCATGAATTTCTCTTCCGCAGTTCCCAACCCACTGGAAGAGCCCACCTTCTGCCAAACTGCCCAGACATCTTAGCTCTGAGTGAAAGCCGTGAAATAGCAGTTTCAGAAACCAAACACTGGATCTGGTGGACTCACAGGGAAAGGACTTGGCACAGAGCCCTGAGCTCTAGCTTGCAGCCCCAGCGAGATCACTGCCATGGCGGGTGACAGCCGGGAAACCACTTTCATTCATCCAGGTTTTCAAGTTCATCGGAGTAGGTTAAGCCAACTAATTTCAACATCGTTTTATGTGTGTGTGTGTGTCAGTGGCTGTTTCCCTGTTTTCTAAGCTTGTTGATCTGACTTTCTTCCTTTTCAAAAGAACTAGGCCAGTTTGTGATGGTTCTATTACTATAAAATAGTGTGTATTTACTTGAGAATCAAGTTTTATTTAAAAGTTAGAACTTTTGGATCATCTAGTCTTCATGTATTTAAGCTGCTTCAATTAGCTAACAAATGTGATGGGCCTTGTAAATGGGGGGGGGGGGGGGGCTTCAGGCTTAGAGAGCAACCACCTGAGTCCCTCAGTGCTCTGCAGTAGTTTGTGGTGTGACCTCTTGCATTCCCAAAAGAATCTGTGTTTCTCTGATAAATCACAGTCACCTTAATTGCATGCTCATTTCCTGTTCCAAAATAATCTGATTGAGTGCTGCCATTTGCTAAATAAGAGAGCTGTCATGAGGTAGTGGAAGGAGACTTGTACTCATCCACGTGGAATCCCATCTGAATGTGTGACTGACCCCACCGGAAGGAGGCAGGGGAGGCCCCCACCTCCAGTCTCAGCCCCTGGTTTCTGTGGCTCAGGGGCTCCCAAAATTTGCTCTCCAAGGCACAACTGTCAAACCTTGATGCATAAACTAGTCCCAGTGGGGACTTATTAAAATGCAGATTCTCAGTCTGAGGATGGGGAAAGCTGAGATTCTACTTTTGTAACAGGCTCCCAGTTGATGCCTATATTCAGCTCAATCTGGGTCAAAAAGGTCTAAAAAGACCTGTTTTGCAGCTTTTTTTTTTTTTTAAGTGGTAAGGGGTTATCGTGAAATATATGCAGAAATTCAAGTGCCCAATACATTTCAGAAAGATTGTTTACTATGGGGTTCCCCAAAGCTAGTGGCTTCTAAAGGGAATGATTTGAGCAACTCAGAAGACCAGACTTTCAGGAAAGAAAAAGGTCTTTATTTTTTTAAAGATTATTTATGCACACAGAACTGAGGCACAGGCCAAAGGTGCAGGAGCAGTGAGGGGATTCACCAGAGACAGCGTGGGGAGCAGAAAAAGCCGACCAACAAAGTACACGCTGCTGAGGGCAGCAGTGGGTGGATCAGGAGAGGTCTGCCATGCCATGTGGGTCACCTCCAGGGTGACCTCATGCAGAAGTGGCTTTAGCTTCCTAGTGCTGCACTTTAACTCAGTGCACCACAGGGAGAGCCCTGAAACGTCTTTATTTTATAAACTGATGCGACAAAAGCAAGAGGGCAGCTGGTTTTCCCACACTCTGCTCAACCCCTCTTCCAGACAAATATTAAATGAAGTCTTCGATGGCTTGTCATACTTAAACCTCCCTGCAAGAGAAACAGTTTCACCCATTGCTCCTTCCACATCCACATCCCACTCTGGCTCATATTTTGAATTGGCGCCTCGGCCCAGGACTAGTCACATCACAAACACAGCAGTACCTCAGTAGGCTGGCAATCCAGAGACTGGCCCACAGCCTGCAACCTGGCTGAGGTAAATGGATGGAGAGCACCAGCCAACCAGATCATCGCCCTTAGTGTAGCCACTTGCGTCACCTGGTAGAGGCGGCCAACGCTGAAAAGATTCCAAGGGGGAGTCAAGCCCACGATACAGTAAGGCCATAGGTGTGCTGTAGGGAGGGAGACAAGCTCTGAGCACTCCCAGAGCCTAGGGAAGAAACCAAAAGGGAACAGCAAGGGCCTCCCTAATGGCTCAGGGCTAAGCTTCGCCAGCAACTGTGGCACGGGTTCTATCCCCCGCCAGGGAGTTGACCCTCAGGGTGCAGCAGACCTGGTCTGCCCGCAGCCCCCTTCCCTCAGCAGTAGATTTCAGTAGATCCACTATCCCAAGAGCTCTGCACAGGCAAATGCTAGCCACTGGGGACTCTCATTGGGTCTCAAAGAGCAAATTGTATCACCTTCAGCTACTTTTTCCTGCAGGCAACAGACTACAGATTAGGAATATGATGGAAACAACGTATAGTGGTGAAGCAAGAAGTTTTTTTTTGGGGGGGGGGGTGAATTTTGCCACCTCCTTCCAGAAAGCCTAAAACAAACTTGCATTCAATTTGTAGCAGTAATCGGATTTGATTGCCATTATCTCTTCATTCTGTCCAACCTCTCCCTACCCACTCTGGTCTTGACTCCATAATTAATTTGTTTTCCTTCTGGTTTTTAATTTATAGTTTACCATAATATCATTATGCCTCTCCTGTATGCCTCATTGGTTCAATTGTGGAAAGAGACACAGTATGAATAAATAAATAGATGAGAATTCATTTCAGTTGATTCTTGTCTGAGGAGTCGAATTCCTCCTTAAGAATCTGTGCAGAGATTTTCTTGTCATAGGAGTCACCAAAACAGCATGACTTGGATGTCATCAGAACAGTGATGACTCTGTGTTTGCATTCTCAAGAAAAGACAATAAATGAAAGCATGACTAATACAATAACAGATGGCCTCTCATCCTGAAGCCCTTCCCAGGTTGAGTTTGATCCGGCATTTCTCCAGAGCTGATCAAATGCCTCTGAATCAGCGTCTCAGGGCTATATTTGCGTGTCAGGTTTCCAACTATTATCAAGTCATTATAAGACATCATGTGAATTTCTTTGGGGGGAGGGGTGATTTAATCCAAAACTATAAAGATAGTATCCACTCTGTCTCACTCTCCTGTATCACAGAGGGAAAAAAAATCAGAGTTTAATACCAAGAAAAGAATAGTCTTTCCTAACCAAAACAAAGCAAATGCCACAGTAAATAGGTTTCCCTGATCAAGTGATATGTGTTTTCTTTTGACCCACAGAACACTTTAAACCTGACCATCGGGTCCCTTGGGACAACAAGAACAAACATTTGACTTTCTCTCGCTCTCTCTTTTTTTCCATTCTGTCTCCCTATTTGAATTCATCTATCACCAGTTTATAGTCTGGGCTTTTCTTTTTTGGTAAGCCGCCACAACTCCATTTTTATAATGATTTGGGATATAAATTCCTTTTGAATGATGAGTGGGGGATGACTTGAATTGGACTAGTCAGAGAGAAAGGGGGAAAATAAGCGATCTCAACAGTCTTCAAGACAAGTGCCTACATTTACTCACATGATTTCTTGAAATCAACCTGTTTTGTTTTGGACCAACATGACTGCCAGGGGAAAACAGTGTGGTGAAAATATTTTCACTCTCGATAAGCATATCCGTCTCCTTATAAGATAGGACTAGAGTATCTCGGCCCTTCTATACTGAAGGACTCTGCTCAAAAGCAAGAATATCATTTCGCCAGCCCAGGACTCCTCTCGCCTGCCTTCACCTCCACCATTGCAGGTGAGGGGGTGAGGGAGGGATGTGAACGGTGCTAGGTCTTCGGAGATTTCGCAGAGAATGACCAGACCTAAGCCCCCCTGGCCATCCTGAGTCCCCCAAGGTTAGAAAATATTTCCCCTCCATCCTTTTACCCTAAGGAATAGAGTTCTGCAGTGAGTTCAGAGCAGAAATTTACAGAACTGATCCGAGGCAGCCTGGGCAGCAGGAGGTGACACCATGCTCCTTCAAACCAGGGTCCCGGGCGCCTGCTTAATCATCAGCAGCTTTGCTTTCACAAGTTTCCCTTTCCAGATAAACAAACATACTCATCTGAAGCTTTAGAAATAGAGAAAAAAAATTTTTTTTATTTAATCTGGGGAATGAAGGTGGAGCACATTGCCGCTGAATGAATGAGGGAAAGGGACCTCCTAGAAGCCTAAGAACATTGCCAGGTCTGCCTTAGCAACTCGAGCAGCTTAGCCCTGAAGACTTATTCTCACTTGTAAAAGCAGAATGCTGGGCCAGTCACAGAAGAGTCAAACAGGCAGAGGCGGCTACCCCACCCGGCCTTCCATCCGGGCCCTGTCACTCCTGAGTTGTTTGAGCCTGAGTTAATGTCCCAGCCGGTCCATACCTCCTGTCTCCTCTACAAAGGAACAGGACGATAACATTGTGCACACACTGACGACTCGGTGAATGCTGGCTCCGTGCTCCTCAGCACAGCTCAGCCTGCCTCCTCAGCCGCATCCCCGGTCACAGAAGAGTCCTGAGACTACTGGACACACGGCACCCGTGTGACCTTGCATATGTCACCAGGTGGGAGAATCCAAGCTGAATTCCCAATGGGCACGCGAAACATCTGTGCACCCCTCAGGCCAGGCCCATGAGTCTGCAGAGGGTAGACGGTTGTACTGCCCCAGGATGGGAAGTCAGGGTACCCCCGGCCTCCTGTGGCCACCTCCAGCTAGTCTTCTGCTGTTGGGTCCCCCTGTGGTACTACAGGCGATGCTCTGGAGGACACCCACCTCCCCTGAGGATCTGTGGGCTGCTGAGCCCACACACCTTTCTATTCATGGAACCCTTACAAATTCTTAATGAGGAAGCAATAGTTATGATCCCTAGTTGACAGGTGGGGAAACTGAGTCAAAGAGGCTTTAAATAACATGTCTGGGTCAGGCAGCCATGAGCAGCAAGTGGCAGGGCTGGGATCTTCCCCCACCACCACCATCAGCCCTCCCCCCCCAGGCAGGCTGATTCCAGACAAGCTTCAAATTCTGCCCTGGGTGCTGTGGCCCAAAGGAATACCCACCTGTGACCCTGAGCCCCTGAGCCCTGAGCTCTCCCCTAGGGTACTGGTGTCCCTGCTGAGCCTGGGCTTAGCATTGTCAGGCCCCATGTCCCCCTTCTGCCTCTAGTAGGTAGGTACCATCTTTCCTGAGGAACAGATGTGGGGGCCTGGGCAAGGTCCGGCTGCGACTTTCCCAAGCGAGCACCTTCCAGAGTTCCCACTCCGTGGCTTTCAGGCCCTGATTTTTTCTGGAATGGCCAGGTCTGGAAGCATTCAGGAAGTTGACTGATCCAGGATACACAACGGAAATGAAAACATGAACACCTGCGAGGACCCAGTTTAACATCTACTAGTTTCACTTTCTTTATTTAGACTGGGAGTTTCGAATTCCGGCTCCTTGGGGTCCTCGCTCTCACTTGTCTCTGCTCCCATGTGGCTCTCAAGACCGATCCTCTCTCCCTCCCCCATCTCTCCTAGCCCAGTAGCATCAGTTTTCCTCTTAGAAGATGTAGCTCGGCCCTGCCTCCTTCTCCCTCTGTCCTTTGGCAGGCGGCCCTTCTACTTTCAAAGTCAAGGTTGCCTGCAGGCACCATGCTTTTAATGCACCAGAGAACGGATCACCCTCAGAACTGCTGGCATCCCTTCTTCAAAGATCTTCTGTGACAGCCACTGCCCACCAAAGGAAGACCTGATCCCTCATCCTGGCTTGCTGAGTCTGCTCCGAGATAGTCTAGCTACCTGGTTATCACTGCCCCTACTCTTCAGTCATTTCAGGCTACTTGCTTCTTCCTGCTATGGGTGGGCAGAACCTGCTCTGACTGCTGCCTCTCCCCTGCTTGAACCCCCTCCTCACCTCCGTGGGAGACACTGCAGTCCGCAGAACCCCCTTCCGGGACGTCTCCCGCCACCCCAGTCTGAGCCCTGTTTCCTTCCTCTTCCTCCTGCAGCCGGGTTCTGTACCTGCTTGTCACGCTCACTGCTCCCAGGCTGAGGTCCCCTCTTGATGGCAAGCATCCCCGGGGTGAAAGGACTCCTGCACTGCACATGTCTCCACTCACCTACTCCCACCTACTCCCTGTCGTGTCTGAAGTGCCCAGGAACCGCCCCCTCCTCCAAACAAATGTCCCTCTTCCTTCCACAGGCTGACTCCCTGCAGACTCTACCCCACTCGGCAGCCTGGAGCCACCTCCCCAGCACCTGCCAGCCTCCTCCATGCCTCAGGCAGTGAGCGCTGGTGTGAGCTCCCTGGCCCTTCCTCGCTCAGACACCCCCAAAAGCCCTCCTCCTTCCAAGCTCAGGCCACCCAGCTGTGCCTCCTTCCGCCTACCCACGTTGGCTGAGGTATCACCAATATGCAGTCTTCTGTCCCCATCCCGAGTGACTTCAGGGCCCCTGAGTATCTCATCAGGCTTCCCAATCCACTGATTCCCCAGGGCTACTCCCCAGATCTGGTCTTCACCCAGAAACCTGCAGCCTTCAAAGCCTGGATTTCAGCTCCCTGCAGGTGAGCCCCTTCCAGTCCCTCTGCCTCTGCCCCACCACCCCTTCACCTGCTCACTGCCAGCAAACACCAGGTCCACCCCTCAGCCCTTCCTGGCTGCACATCTGCCAGGCCTGGACTCCAGGTCTGTTATGGGAACCAAGGCATCAGGAGCTTCCCAGTGCCCCACCTCCCTCCTGCCTCGCCCCCAGACCCACAGAAGGCACCTGTGTGCAGTGAAGGACCTCACACATCGGGACTTGTGTCTGCAGCTGTGACTTCACTGGTACAATCCCAAGGTCACCACCTAAATTGGGCCCTAGAAGGACACATCCCCTCCGTGATCATCTGCACGAGCTCTTCCACATGCAGCCCCATCTTCTCCAGTCCCCTGCAAACCTCCACCCCTCTCATCTTCACAGGCCGCAGGGCGCTGGCTGGGCTGGGAGCTGGCAGTCTTCTCCCCTCCCCACCACAAACTCATCCTCACCCGCCCCTGCAGGGGACGTGTCCCTTCTCCCGCTCCAAGCCAGCACCTCCAGCGCTGTGTGTTCTGCAGCCTGTTTCCAACACACCGTTCTTACCACGTTCCAGGCAGACACGGCACACACGCAGCTACGCTAAGTGCTTTCTACCTTAACAAACCTATGGGCACCGCGTCCTCAGCCACCCCCTCATCCCAGTTCTCTTCAGAGCTTTCTGGGTGAGCGGAGCTCACTGGCTAGCTCCACAGTGGCTCCTCCAGAACCCCCAACCCTCCAGATCCCCTCCAGATGCCACACTGGAGAGACCGACTCCGCTCCCTTGCTTGGGACATTTGTCCCGTGACCTTTCACTCTGCTCACCCCCTCCCTCCTGAGTCTCTCTTGCTTGCTGAGACCTGGACTCCATTCAGGCTCTTAGTCTTCACTTGCTTCTTGGCCTTTCGTTGCTGATCCTCAAGCCTCTAGTCAACGCTGTTAAGGTCCTCCAAGTGTACTTCTCACTCTCTAAGCTGACCTCACCCAGCCCCGGGTCAGGCACCCTTAAATGTTGATCACCCCCCACCCTGCCCGAATCTCTGCTCCAGCCCTAACGTGAGCAGGTGTCTAGACCAGCAGAACCTCTGTGATCACGGAGCCTCCTGCACACTCTGCAATCCAAGATGGCAGCCACGTGGCATGTGGGTACTGGGCACTTGACATGTGGCAAATGTCCTGGTGACCACTTTTGAGCTGTCAGTTAATGCTAATTCATTGAGGTGTAAATAGCCACAGAGGCTGGAGCTACCACATGGGGTGAGTCAGTTGCAGACCTGTAGGCTACCTGCAGGCACCTGGGTTGTGGCCCTCCTGAGGCTCCTTCCAGCTCCCCGACCCTAACAAAAAAAAAAAACAAAAAAAAAAAAACAGCAAACAACAAAAAAAACCCACAACTCTCTCTTCCTCTCGCTGTCTCCTTCTGAGTCATCATGCATTTACCCAAAGCCTACGTTTAGATTCTCCTTTCTCCCTCATCTTTAGTCACGTGGTGCCCAAGGTGAAGTCCTTATCTTCAGCCTCCTTCAGTTCTGTCTGAGCCTTTCCAAACCTTCTCCGGTTTGAACGCGCTCTGGCCACTCTCAGGCGCCAGCCCAGGCTCACCCCACTTCTATCCACCAGCTGCTGACCAGCTGGGTATCTTTCCGCTGCTTCTCCAGATCCCCTCTCCACCCCCACCCAGGTGAAGTGCAAGAGAGCCCACAGCCTGCTGGGGGGTGGGGAGGAGGGCTGGCAACTCGGGGGAGCTAGAAGACACAAAGGACTCCCCCTAAGCTGTCAGAGCTGCCCTGCATACCTTTCAGGACTTGTACCCCCAGAATGAAACAGTGTGACCTGTTTCAGTATTTTGTTACAAAGTCCAGGAAAATGTACCAACCAAGAAAAGGGATCTAAGCGGAGAAGGATTTGGGTACCAGCCTTACTGCGCCTGGGGTCTTGGAATGTCCCTTGAGAGCAGTCAGCACTTCTGACCACCCCTGACTTAAACTGTGCTCCCATTCACACGCTGGTGGTGGGGGAGGTGAGGCTCATACACATTGAGAGATGCAAAGCTGTACCCCAAAATGTAGACAGTGGTGTCAGTCAGCGGTGAATCAAAACAATTCTCCTTAAAAAAATAATTACAAACCTGTTACCAAAGTCTCCACAGAATTAGCCTCATAGAGCAAATTGCCACGTGAAAAAAAAAATGTCAACAAGAAATTCTGTCACTAGACTCTTTTTTATCTATTTTGGTGAAATACAATCAGCAAGTGTCATCTTATAAAAGGAAATATAATAAAATAAAGCTGTGCTCCCAGCTGGCGCTCCTGTCCCCAGAGGTCAGTGACATGTGGTACCCCAAGAGCCAAGAATGTGTGCTCAGTCTATTCCAGCCCACCATGCAATCCCAGGGTGCAGCTGAACACACCCACAGGCTTCCTGTGCTGTGGCTGCGTATGGGAGCTGAGGCTTTCAGGGTATCCACCCTCTGAGACACACAGGGTCTCAGGCCTTGGTCAAAACAGCCACGTCCCAGGATGTTCTGGATGGTTCTGCTGACACTTCCTACGGGTGACTCACAGCCACAAGGGGAGGAGCAGGCTGGGACTCAAGGGCCTGAGCTTGCTGCTCATCCTTTCTGTCTTTCAGGAAGCCCTTGGTAGGTGATGGAGCAGCAGCTCCTTCCGCCCTGCCGGGCAGGCAGATGTAAGCCGCTGAGCAGGCCACTGGACTCAGTGCTGCGGCCACCATGTTCCCGCTGGAGCCGTCAGCAGTGTCCATCCTTGGCCCTTGCTCCGCCCTCCACCACCCTGTCCAGGCCTGTGAGTGATACAGTGCACGTTCACCAGCCTTCCTCACTAGATATTAGCATCTTGGAAGCAGGTGCCCTGTAGAGGGTCCCCTGCAGAGCAACCCAAGAGAGCAAGGAAGCCACCATGTCTTCTGTTGTAACACTGTCACAGCAACCTACGAGTTACACAATTCACCCTGCTCATCTGGGGAGGGCCACGCTAGGCCCTCAGGGGTCACTCCAGAGCCTGGATGCTCTGCACTGCGAGGCAGAGGTCACGATGCTCTCCACAGACAGAGGATGAGGTGGGGAGAGGGGTTAGCGCACTCAGAAGGGTTTGGGATTGTCCGAACCAGATCTAGGAATGTCCTTCACCACGTAGGTCCCTAACCTCTGGCGCACTTGCCAAGAGAGGAGGGCAGGATTTTATAATCTGAAAGGTAAGAGGGAAGCAGGGGAAAGGTGAGGAAAGGCTTGAAATTGGTGAGCAGGACAGAGTTGAGGGATAGCAGCAGGGAGACTGGCATTGGAAAGAAAAAATAGTCTCGAGATAAGTGAAAGAGGCAGCCTGGACCCGCCCCAGGGAAGCCCAGACAAGCCGGACGGACATCTGGACTAGCTGGGGTGGAAAGTAAACGTTAAGGCCATGAGCACATTTTTCAAAGCTTCAGGTTTGTCTGATGGGAGGAATTAGATGGTGGGTACTGACATTTTGGAGGGGAAAATAATCCTTCTCTGAGAGCACGTTCTGGTAAGGTCAAGGCAACACCAGGAAGCGGACTTTAATAGTTTCCTTATATCAGGGTAGGAAGCTCGAGTTGATAAGAAAGTTGGAATCAAGTATTCCCAGTTGGAGGAGGGGCCTCCCCCAAAGGAAACGTTGAAGTGGGAGATAGTCTGTGTTTACACAGCATGCCGGGATGTCTGCAGTTTATATAAACTGCATCCTCGGCCCTGCTGAAGACAGACATGTTTGACCTAGGAAGGCCCAGGCCTGGTGCCCGGCCAGCATCGGGGGGAAGCGCCTGCCAGACCCACCCTGCCAGGGAGCCCAGGGCTGCATGGACATGCTGTCCTGACACTGGACACTGGGCAGGACCACGGTGGTCACGTAAATACCCCCTTCACATCCTGCCTGGAGCAACTTTTTTGACTCTTCCTTTTATTCCAATCAGCAACAGGAAGTACCCCGTGATGCCCCCAGACATGACTTTGGTCTATTCATCAAGATAATAACGAAACCTGTTGCTGGCGGTCAGCCCAGGGGCCTCACGTGCTCGCCATATGCGACCAAGTGGCCTGATGTGCCGTGTGGCCGAGCAGTGGCTGAGCCAGGCCCTTGTGGGTCAGCGTCCGTCCCTTGAGTGTGACCCTGACAGGTGCACTTGACCATGCAGGGCTTCGCTCTCCCTGTCCGGAAGTGGGGGGGAAGGCTAAACGATGAGAAGGCCTTGGAGGATGCCATGTGCAGCAAGCTCACCAGTGACCACCACCACCTCGGGGGTAATATCCCCCTGCCCCTGACCCCCCTTCTTCTGAATCTTATTCCCTTCCCCCCAACCCCCCACCCAGAATGCCCTCCTCCCCTCCTCCCTCTTCCACTGCTCTCCTGTCAGAGCTCGAATATCACCCTCCTGCTTTCAGGAAGGCCTGCATGGAGCCCCCAGGCAGGTGCACTAACTCTGTGGGACCAGCCCAGCTCCCGTCGGGCGCACTCGGCCCAGGGGGGGCTGGTGCGCCAGGGGCTCGCCCACATGAACTGTGGCCTCCTGGTCAATGCGCTCCCCTTTGTACTCCTTACCTATCGCCCGATGCCCGACCCATGTAGGCACTCCCCAGCCACCCAGGCAATGCAGGACGTGGCTGGCTTCACGGTCCAGAGGTCATTCTGGAAAGCAGTCCTTTGCAGAAGCCTGGCTTCCAGCCTGGCCATCGCGAGTGGAGACTGCAGATGACAGTGATTCAAGCAGACTGGAGGGGCTGCAGAGGCGGCCGTCGGTTTCCCTTCACTCCTCCAACAGCCATGTCTGAATTCATGGTAGAAGTTATGTTCTTCCCAGGCAAGATGTCAGGGCTGTGATACTGCTGGCTGGGGAGCAGGGGTGGTGGCAGCCTCCGCCTTCCTGTGACCCCTGCAAAGTCCTTAATTCAGCTCTAGCCTGGACCCAGCATACCAAATTCCAGGATTGAGGAGTGTCTCTCCCAGTGCCAGACAAGCAGAGCAAAGTCCAGGGTCTCCATGTGGTTTAAGGGCGGGGTGGGGTCATAAATGACACATTTGCTTTTTAGAAATGCATTAAAAACCCAAGCCTCTGGGCAGTCTGTCTCAGGCAGTTGCTTTTAAGCTGAAGCACCCCAGTTCCTTAAGCCTTTAGTGCCAGCCCAGTGTCTTAGGCACTCCGGCGCCAGGCCCCCTAACATCTGTCTGTCCCGGTCCTCACCCTCTAACCAGCCTCATCGTTTTCTCAGTCCTGAGGAGTCTGGCTGCTCAAAGCCTCTGGATGGTTCTGTCAGACCCACACTAGCCAGGTGCTATCACCACTCACCTACATCCCTGGGCCGCCTCCGAGCGGTTCTCCCTGGCGGCCATCTGCCCTCGTTCCTTCTCTCACAGGCCATTCAACACCAGCATGAGAGTCACCCAATCGCTGCTCCAAAACACGCCAGGGATTCCCGTTTAGCAACGAAATCAAATCTCAACAGCATAATGCAGAATTCACTCGCCAGCCACCGCTGCCACACCTCTCCAACCCTTCTGGTTCTATCAGATGGACTCCCAGGTGTCCTGCCTCATGCAGCCTCTCCCACCTGCCCAGAACACCTGCCTTGCCTTGTACCAGTCACCCAAGCCTCCCGCCCACTTCCCCTGGGAATAGCCATGGGCAAAACGCCGCCCCTCCACATTTTGACATGTGACTCATGACACCAAGGTACTTCATTTTTTGATTCTACTCATTTTTTTTTTATTTATTTTATTTTATTTATTTTTA
>NW_004567139.1:3512361-3517801 GCF_000260355.1 Condylura cristata
GGGAATCGAACTCATGAGGAAGTGGCTTTTAGATTCTCAGTGCGGTGCTTTAACCCGCTGTGCCACCAGGGAGGGCCTGATTCTACTCATTTTTTAAGTTAATTGGAAGGCTGAGAGTTACTGGGCAATGTTGACATGCGTTTGGAACATACCCACGACAACTATTCCCACGTCACAGATAGGAAAGGCTCAGATGTGAACTGAGTTCTAGCCCAAGTCCTCTTTGCCATTCTCCATTCCCTCTTTGGGAAACAAAACAGAACGCAGTTTGATCGGATTCCTAAGGTTTAGATGGAAAAATGGGTTAGCTCCCTCCTGGAACACCTTCCCATCGCAGTTCTGTTTATTAGCAAAGAAAGGGAAAACTGGGCCCTTCCTGATAGCACAGCAGGTTAAAGCACAGTACTGCAAAGCTCTCTGAAGTCACTGCACTATAAGTTCGATCCCCGGGCAGGGAGGTGACCCACCTGGCCCAACAGACCTCTCCTGTCTCCCGGCTGCTCCCCTCAGCAGTGTACATCAGTTAATCTGCCTGGTCTGCTCCCCACTCTGTCTCCGGTGAATCCTCTGACCACCTTCCCCACCACCCCCACTCCCGCGCCTCTGGCCTTTATCCCAGTTCTCATATGCATAAGTAAATCTTTAAAAAAAAAAAAAGGGGGGGGGGAGCTGTCATAGTGCAAAATGGCTTCACACGCAGGAGCAGCTTCCGCGTCTTCCGTGTGTTGTCCTGGCGTAGCCCTGCCCTGCCAGGAGACAGCTAGTAACTGAAGCAAGAAAGTGGCAGCAGCTCCCGGCCTCGGCTTCCAGACCTGCAGTGCTGGGATTCCGACTCAGCAGCTGTTGCTGCTCCCTGCCTCCTGCCTATCCTTTCCTCAGCAGCTGCCGCTCTAGTTTGGAGACAGATGGGGTGGTGACACTGTTTGCCTGGGAGCCAGCCGGCCACGGTCTGGTGAAGGCCACGTGGACACTTCTAGAGCCCCTTGCAGGAGCCTAACTGCCAAATGCTTAACAGTCAAATGGCCCAGCTGTCTGGCCCTGGCATGGACGCCAAGGCAGAGGCTGGGTCTAGAGGCCGTGGGGTGTGCCGGCTGCTGGCTAGTCCTGAGAGCCAGCAGGAATGCTGTTCCTGGAAGCAGCAGGTCCAAACCTGCTAATCCAGCGTCTCTGCAGGGAGAGAAATCTGCTGCTAGTGGGTTGGGAGCAGAAGCTTTTCAGATGCTCCCTTGAGACCATGCAGATTTAATCTCCTCTGGAGAAACTGAACTTGCTTTAAAGATCCCTGACCTGCTGCTAGCAAGGAACAGCCTGTTTACAGGCAATAGAAAGTAAAACATGTCCCTCTCTTTGAAAGTTATGGGGGGAGGGGATGGAAAAACAGAGAGATGAAGTGGAATGTTTTTGAGTTTCTCGCAAAGAGTCTCAGCTTTATAGACAAAGTCTTGTGTTCAGTGTTATCTGAACAGATTGCCCACCAAGAGGGCCCACACGGTGAGTAAAGGTGTTAAGAGTTTATGAGTGCTGGTGTGTCTTTAAGACAGCAGAGGCTTCTGCCTTGGTTTGGATGAGCTGAGGGAGGTCACAGCTGGCTAGCAGCAGCTCGTGGATCTTCCTCAGAGGCTGAGAAAAATACAACCAGTAATTAAAGTTATGTTTTCCATTAATAACAACAACAAAAGCCCCCACCAACAATGCAGTTTCACATGTCTTAATTTCATACAAAACTTTCCACATAAGAGGTGTATTTTCCTAAGGGCACCATCAAATCTCATTACAAAAGTCACCTTTGGTATCTGACTCCCGTCCTGGGGAAGGTCTGGGGCTTACACACTGTGTAAATATTGCCATAAGCGGGCTCCTCTTATTTCTACATCAGTCTCCTGAAACACGTTACAAACCGGCGGCTGAGCTCCAAGCACAGATCTTACCAGAATCAAGCCAAGAGTTGGTGAACTTGGAGCTGGCAGCCGGCCTGGCTGGGCTGGAGAAACAGATCAACCTATCAACAACTGCTGGGCTCCTGGAGGTTCCCTACAGCCGGGCTGATTTCTCAAATTGAACTTCATACCCCCAGGCATTTGGGGCCCTGCAGCCATTTTTTGGCCTCTCAGCCAGCAAGAGGAGGCTTCAAATTCTGGGTTTTGTAACTGGCCAGGCTGAGTGAAGTTTTGAGTGAATCACTTAAAACTCTTCTCCCCCCACAGCTTCCAGCAAGCTGATGGGAGTGAGATTAATGCAGGGTGTTCCTACTCAGGCTATTGTGAGCAGAGAATGAGATAAAGTAGGTCAAAGGGCTTTGGGAGCTTAAAACAGGACAAAGACAAGGGGTAGGTATTATGGGCCCCTAGGGAAGTCCCTTCTTCTACTGGTAGGGAAGGAAGGTATGAAAAATCCAGGCCTTTTTTATCCTAAGAAAGGACTGGAATCCACCTCTTTTGTATGGGTGATGAGAGAGAAGAGTTGTGCAACACTGAGCGAACGTGTAGTCATCTTTGTTAGAAAATTAACACAAGACTTAACCAGCGAGTAGTGGGACTGGGTTTGGACTGGGTTTTCAATAAACGTAGCTAAATGGGCGTTGTCCTTGCCAGTGTAATGAGAAGTCACCTTGGCAGGCGCGACACTTATTTAAATTCTGCTTCCTATCATTCAAGAGAATTTTTGGTCACTCCTCCTTTGGGGTTGCTCCTGGAGCCTCTGGCACATTCTTCTGTGTATGTCTGAGGGTGACAAATTTTTGTCCTTTGTGGAGAGCAGTGATTTTTTGGTAAACCATCCAATGTTACTTGGTGAATGAGCTAAGTAATATGACTTTTTAAATAGAAAGAAAGAAAAAAAAAAAGCTGTGGCTCCAAGAGAGGGAACGGTCGTTCTTTCATTTCCAAGAGGAGAATTACCTACCGTCAACTTCAAGAATTGGCAGTATTGCTGGAAATGACCTGCTGCTTCCTAAGGTGACCACATCCATTTTGAAGTCTATTTTTACAGTTTCAGTGACCCCATTCTCTGTCTTATAAGATTGCCACACTTGGAGTTTCCAGAAAGAAAAGAGCTCTGCAGCTGATTACCTGTTCATTTTCTCAGAGCTCCTTGAGGCATCTGAATCCCTCCTGTGCCTGTGGATTAACGAACTGACCAGCAACTCTACAGATGTTTCTGATGAGTTAACATCTGGGTATACTGGAAGTACTGTGCCCTGCAGATTCAGTTCTAACCATTCTAATACTCCTCTAAAAAGTGTGGATTTTCTTTTCTCAGTTATGAAACAATCTACCTGGAAATTAAAGTATGAATGACATCCTCCTATGGAAACTGTAGCATATTATTTGCTTCTGGTGCAAATAACTCACCTTGCTAGGGTTACTTTAAAATAAATACCGCTGCACTATGAATATGACACGATGGTTTCTTCCAGGATGCCAGACATTTCTGAAAAATGTAATTTCCCCCATCTCATTTCTTTATTGTGGTAATATTTCCATCCCATCACCTTTACCACGGACCATTTTAAAGTGTACAAGTCCCAGGGCACTGCAGCCATCACCCCACCCTCTGGTTCCTAAACACAGACATCTTTTCTCCATTAACTGGTCACTCCCCATTTTCCCCTCCCCCTGAATCCTGGCATCTAACTATTCTGCTTTCTGTTTCTGTGTATTTGTCTGCTCTGGGTAGTTCACATAAGTTGAATCTTGTAACATACAGTTTCTTTCCCTTAGTATGATGTTTTTAGGGTGCACCCATGTTGTAGTCTGTGTCTGTACTTATTATCTTTTCATGGCTGAATGCTTTCTTTGGATGGATGGACACTGCTTATTCATTCACCCACAGACAGGCACATGGCTTATTCTCCCCATTGGGCTATCCTGAATGGTGCTGTCAAGAACTTAAAGTGCACAATATTTTCTCTGAGAGCCTGTTTTCAATTCTTTTTGAGTATATACCTAGGATTGGAATTGCAGGGTTTAACTTTCTGAGAAACGATGATCAACTTGCTAACTTTTATACTAACACTTTCAAGGGGTCTTGATCAGCAGGTAGGCACAGCTGGATTGCTGCACTCAAACCCCAGGACGGGTCTCAAGGGGACTCTTTTTCAGAAACATGGATGAGAGCAGTGTGGCTCCGCCTGAGCAGAGCTTGTTCCAAGGTGAGGCTACCGGCAGGACTCTGAACAGCATTATCTGCAGCTCTGCGTGCCCTAACATGAACTGGCTGGGCAAGAATACCTTCCTGCCTCCTCAAATCACAGCTGCCCACTAGGTTGTACATGCTTTTGGAAAAAGAAAAAAGATGTTAACCACACAATGTCTGGACTTCCCTCCTCTTGTCTTTGCAGCAGAGTTCAGATTAGCAACTGGAGTCCAGAGAGAAATGGCACAAGCAAACCAAAGCCACCCCATCCTTTCACAGGTCAAGAACAGGGCCTCCCTGGCACTCCTTGGAGACATCTTACTTCCAGGGTCTCCATCTGCCTTCAGCCCACCCAGAGATTCTGACCCTATCAACCCACAGATGCCGCAGTTGAAACTACCCTGCTTTGTGTATTAGATTGTCCCGTGTGGGCTTGGCCAGGACACAAAGATTAAATCTTACTACAGCCACTGTTTACTGGGGCCCGTGAGTCATGGGGCTCTTGGCGATGAACCCAACTGGACAGTAAACGGATTAAGGCTGATTTTTAAATTTAAACTCATCCCTTGTCTTCGGGGCAGTATTTCCAGGTGCTCTGGCCTGAATCTGCTGTTAAGACAAAAAGAAAGTCCCGCGGCTGGTCATATCCTCTGTTCTCTGGCAGGAAACTTAAAATCTGCCTGGTCTGGTCCTCGGGTCTGTTTGCTTATCTGCTTCCTTGTAGGGAAGAGTCTGCATCACAGTGTCCGGCTGAGGGGGATTTTCACCATGACCTCACCCTCTGCAGCTACCTCTCTCTGGCTCCAGAGCCCCACGGAGCTCTGGCCGCTCGCCTGCCCGGGAGTCTGCACTGAGACCCCCCCCAATCCCTCTGGGCTCGTCTCAGATTTACATCAACTTCCATTCTTTGTCCTCAAAAGAGTGTCTGAGAGTGTCAAGACGAGCTGGGGTGAGGAGCCGGATGGATGACGTCTGGTTATGATTCTGGGCTTCGCTGTGCAGGTCAGTGAAACCACCTTAATAAAACGCACCCAGAGTCCTCCAGGCGCGCGCCCGCCGTTTAAACACCATTCGCGCCAATGGCCTCGAAATTAGGCGCGCGACGGTGACCGCAGGCGGCGGCAGCGCTTAGATAGCTGGAGTGAGCGCCGCAGGGCGGTTGTGGCTTCCAGGCCTAAGGGCAAGGGCTCGCCCGCCCCTCAGCCCGCGCGGCTAATTTAAAGGAAACAGAGAGTCCGGCTCGGGCCTGGGGAGCAGCGCGGGACCCCCGCCGAGGCCACGTGACGCCCCAGGCTCCGCCCCGCCC
>NW_004567139.1:3518661-3525523 GCF_000260355.1 Condylura cristata
CCCCCCACCCTCCGCCGCAGGCCTCGCCCCCTCCGAGGGGGAAGTGCGGCGAGCCGGGTGCCCGGGCTGCGGGGTGACCTCTCCCGTCCTCGCCCCCGACGCGGCGGCGAGACCCGAGCGCCGACCCCAGACCCTCTCCCCTACCCCCCACCCCCACCCCGGCGCTGCCTGCCCAGCTTCGCCGCCGGAGTGGGTGACCCGAGTCACATGGGGTCGGGTCGCCTCCAGCTCCCGGCCGGCTCGGCCGCCTCCTGAGCCCTGGAGATCTGGCACGGTCGCAATAAGGAAACTTACCCGAGACACTTTTCAAGGGCGAAGGGTGACAGCCCCTGAGCCCTTTTGGGCAAAGTTAGGAAACTGCAGGCTGCCGGGGTTTCTGTGCTGGCCTCGGGGTAGAGGAGACCCACGCCCGGGCACCGGCGGGCTTTCGCCCCAGGGTCGCGGGCGGGCGGGCGGGGTGTTAGCCTGTAATCGCTGTGCTTTGGCTTAGTGGCAGGGGCCGGGCTGCGATCACTTGCCTCTGCTATTCCGTTGAAATTGTGCATTGATACCCAGAATGTTTGGCCCAAAAAATGATGCGGAACCTGTACCGAGTGGAGTCAGTGAGTGAGTGTCGACTCGGATTATAGACTCTGGCAGTGTTTTTACAAATTGAAGTTAGACTTTGTTCTTAAGTGAAAACTTCCCAAGGTTGGAATTTCTGGGCTTTCGAAGAGTCACAGAAGATGGTTTGTCATTTAAGTGGTAATTAGCGCACCCTCCTTTTTTGCATCAAATGTTTCTTACAGAAAAGGTATTTTGTCAAAATGGGGGTAACAGTGTGGTAGGTACTTCAGGTGCTTGGAGATTCTTTTTCACCTGGCCGATTTCAAGTCTTTTCCAAAAATTTGTTTAAACTGGCATTTTGGTTTAGGAGGTACATCAGCAGCTCCTGGTTGTCACAGTCTACCTTACCTGCCCCCCCACCCCCCCAGGCAGGCTGCCTGAGGGGATTGAAGGGCGGGGGAGTGAGGGGACCACACTCCAGGCCAGTGAGTTGTTCTCAGCCAGTCCTGAGCCCCACAGTGCGCACTTACTGTCAGTGCTGAATGCTCTCCGGCAAGGCTCTAGTCTCGCCATCCTTGAGGGAAAGTACCTTTGTACCCTGATGGCATCTGAGTTGAAGCAGTTAGGTCTGTGCCCCTGTTAACTGGTTATGAGCCAGGCGGACTCTGGGTTCTTAACGTGCTCAGGTTGTCATTGTGGCCTACTGTGAGCATTGACTGTGAGGTGAACTGAGTCACTGAGCATGTAGTTGCTTTGAGTTGGCGTGATCAGAAAATTTACAGCCAGACAGTTTCTTCATTATCCAAACAGATGACTTCCCAACATTGACATGACTGTAAAGATGGACCAAGTGAGACAGTTTAGCAATTGGGCTTGAAGTATTCTCCGGGTGTTGAAGACTAAGTTTTTGCAGTTTAATTCTTCTTCCCCTTAGGGAAATCTGAGGTCCTACTTTGATACAGGTTTGAAGTGTGGTAGGGCAAAGTTTTTGAGTTTTAAATGTGTTCCTGGAAGGCCTGGTGTTGGATGAAGCGGGGTGTGAGGAGCAAAGAGCACAGAGCTGGGCTGTTTGGTTCTTAGTATCTTCTGCAGGAACAAATCCATGTCTTTTGCAGAGACACATCAGTCTTGGTTGTAGCCTTTTCTGGACCTCAGGCTGTGCGCCCTCATTTCTTGTTCCTTAACTAGTTTTAGTTCTCTTATGACTACCTTCAACTTAAGTTATTTTCTAAATTAGAACATATTGAAAACCCTTCAGCGAGATTAATTGCATTAGTAACATTTGCTTTTCAAGACTCCCAGTTTATGGCTATGAACAACTGTTGAAGCTGGGCAGAGTTAGGAGTGCTTGTTCTGATGCTGGTCTCCATTGGAAGGCGGTGGGCCTGGCGTCTTTAAGCAGTTTAAAGAATTATACTGCAATTGACCTTCTGAGATTACCTAATGACTTTTGTCCTGTTTTTTTTTTTTCTCTTTAAACAAGGTATGAGAGTGCTGGTAGATGCCCGCGAGAAGCTTCACATTCCTTGGGGAGATAACTCAAACCAGCTCAATGGAGACAAGTTGATGGCCTTTGACACCCGGGCCCCCATGGCGGCCAAGGGGATGGTAGAGGCCCAGGTGTTTTCACAATATCTTCCTGCTCTGCGAGCCTTGTGGGCGGACAGTGGCATACAGAATGCCTATGACCGGCGTCGAGAATTTCAACTGGTGAGAGATTCATTCTTTTAAAACGCTGCGATTTTGTATTAATGACATGTATTAAGATTTGGTTCCAGTACACTTTCTTCACTAATGTCCACAAAACAGCCTCTATCCAGAATTTTAGCTTCTGAAAATTGAAGTATCATACAGATGAACTTTATTGGACTTTGTTATAAGCAAGTTAAAAAATAACATAGACGTCATGGATTCGTGAAGCTGTTAATTTTAATTGGCCTTTTTTCTTTTTGACAGTATGGTCGTTTGATTTTTTTTTTTTTTAGGTACTTTTTTCTTTTTTTTTTTTTTTAGTTCCTTCCCTTTACAGCTATAATATTTGTCCTTTGAAAAACTTGATCTTACTCTTGGAATAAGAGTTTGGTTACCGAACCTAGTTGTTTAGATGCTGTGTTATTTAACCTTTAGAGGTATTCATGTTAAGATACATTTTATTTTAATGTTTATCAAGACATTAATGTCTTTAGTGATTTTGAAGTCATTGTGTTCTTCATCTGTCTGCACTTTGTTTTTTTAAAAGCTCCTAAGCATGTTTTACAAAATGTTCCTTCTTGAGAAACAAAATATTCTCACCTATTTTTTGTACTTGATTTCACATGAGAAGCACCTGGAATCTTATGGGTTTTTTTTATACTTTGTCTTAAATAAGTTTACCCATCAAGCTTAGTAGCTGTTACACAGCATTGAAGGGAGAGTGGGAAAGGATCCCATCTAGGTTACAGTTACAGAAATAATTGAAATAGATTTTTGATCAAGTGTTTTATAATTTAATTGTGAATGCTTTGATCATATTCTGGGTTTCATTTGCCAAAGTCCAGGAAGGTCCCAGGAATGATAGCAATCTAGACTGTCTGCCCAGTGGAGATCTGAAGTGTGGTACTGCAGTATGAAAATGCAGTGGCAGTTAAAAGTAAGGCTGCTTTTTGTTTAGTGATGTCACCGGCATTAAAGCGATCCACATTTATGGGTGTGGCTACAAAATGCCTACGGCCAGCTGTCCTTGGTGTTACAGAGTGTTCTCCGAGGCAGCCTTGGCTATTAAAGTTCCAGAGAAGTGTCCATGACAGATTTCATAAAACTGAGGCTTGCGTCTTCACTTTCTCTGAATTACCACACCCTCGTCTCAGCACCGCGGGTGACCACGTGCATCCCATGGCTGCCGCCTCTTTCATGTGCTGCATTGAGGAAGGGCAGCGGAGACTAGGCACCTCGCTGCTCGGCGTGAGTAGCTGACAGCGTTGTGTTGGAAATGACTAATTTAACTTGGCAAGTGACCAATTCTTAGATTTGTGGTTCATTGTCCTCTAGTCAGTATTGGTATTTTTTCTTCAGCAGTCTTGCTCGCTAAGTTCCTCCACACCCTGCCCATCTCCCTTCACCTCTCCCGGGGTTAAGTGCTGCTTATTCCTCTTAACTTGTTTTCTCAAATCTCTACTGTCAGTTTTTCTCAGACTCTTCTCATTTAGCCTTCCAGATTAGGGGAGAAACATCAATCTGTAACAGCATATAGTTCGTATTGATTGACAACAAACTAGAAAGTTCTCTGTGGGAAAGTGCTGGCATTGAAGTTGGGCGTCATCGCAAGACTTGAATTCAGATGGTCACGTCTTGTGGTCTCTGTGACACTGTCGTGGCATCCTTGAAGATGCCTTGAAGATCCATCTCCTAGAAGACGGGGGTTTGCTTCCCGATGTGGTGCCCTCAGCATTGTTAATAGTGCCTGGCACGTGTTGTAGGTACCAGTTATTATGTGCGATTAATGGCTCTACAGCTTTTGGATTATGGGTGGTGCTTGGCTTAGTTGTTGGACACTGAGAAAGCATTTGGCTTATGTAAAATGTCTCTTAAAGACTTCATTTCCTTGTCTTGTCTGCACATAGCAAGTCCCCAAGTCCTAGCTTTTCTACCCCTATGAAGTTCCTTCATCCACCATCCCTCCTTTCTCCTTGACATTATTTCCTGCTGCCTCTTGCTTGCACTCCCAGGTAGCCTTGTTCAAACATAGCATGAGTTTGCGCAGAAAACATTGGTCATTCTTTCTTGCCCACGGAATAGAGGGCACTTCAGCATGTATGCGAGTCCATATTCTGGCCAGCTTACCTCTGATTCCAGCAGTATGCATTTGGCCCTCGAACAGTGTGGGGCCGGCGGGCACCATCCCCCGTGCAGTGGAAAATCTCAGTACAGCTTGACTTCCCCAAACCTAACTACTGGTAGCCTGATGTTGGCTGGGAGGCTTTACCGGTAACAGGAGTGGTTGGGCAACACTCGTGTTAACCAACTCATTTTGCATCTACTGTTCATTAAATAGATGTCGGCCTTCATAACGGTCTTAGCACATCATCTTCATGCTTTGTAGGCTGAGGTGGAAGAGAAAGGCGGGCTTGGTTTGGCTGTCTTAGGAATGAAGGAGGTAGAAGGGAGACAGGAGGGCAGGGGCATTGGGTGTCATTTACTAAGTATGTAATGATTTTGCTCTGAAGTTCTTGCTTTTTCCTTTCTCTACAAATGTGTCTATAGGGTAGTAATCCTCCTAGCGTTTGCTTTTGTTTTCAGCCACCATACCGTAGAAATAAAGGCAGTCTTGTGTAATCAGAGCCCTTCTGCCAGATTGTCTAGTGTCACTGGGTTTCTGGCACGGCTTTCCTAATACTTCTTCTTCTCTGCCTTCTTCCTCATTGTCTGGCGCTGGTTCACAAGCTCTCGTCACCATTAGGTCTTTTCAGTCCTTTGGTTTGGCATCTGCCTGCTTAGAAGTGGCCCTGACGGTTCACGCCTGTGTCGCTTAGCTGTCCTTCACTAGACCACTACTCAGACAGAGCTGCGGCGCCTGTTCCTCCCACATCCCCTCGGTGTTGCTCAGCTCCCCCTTCACCTTATCGGTCATTAAATCTCACCTTTCACTCAGTACAGTGGTGACCAGTTTTACTGCAGCTGAGTGTGGTCCGTGAACCCCTTGGTCAGATGCCCATGAAATACTTGTTTAATACACAACAAAATACAGATATCTAGACTATCACAAGAGCATTTCTGATATAGAAATCTGAGGTGGGGCCCTTGACCTGCATTTCCAAGAGACCACGGTGGTAGGGGGCGGGGGGCGGGATTTGCCAGCATTTTGCTCCTTTGTCAGGAGGACCAGACTCCAGCCCACAGCTTTCCCAGAGCTCCCGGCTCCCTGCCCAGCCGGGAAGTGCTGCCTGCACTGAGCCGGCACTGCTGCCTTCTGACTCCTTGCCTGCCTGCCTGCCTGCCTTGGCCGGTTTATGCTTGGCCCTCCCTCTGAGGGGCTGGGCGTCTGTGGTGGGCCTTTTGTCTTTTTCTCTTTCTTTGGTCTTTTCTTCTTTCACTAGCATAGGTCCTGACACTTACTTTTAGTTCCTTGTTTTTTAGACATTCTGAACTGTAAGGTTCTATTCCCGGGAGGGGGTGGGGTGGGGGGGATGGGGGGGTGTCTCACACTAACTTCCTTCTGGAAAATGAGTTATTTCTGTGTACTAGTTTGTTACTTCTCTAGGAGATGGGAACTCATATTACAGAACCATAATTTTTCTTTTTTGATATGTTTAACAATCCAGCCAACCCTATAGCTTCTCCACTTTATATAAAGGCAGACTCTCCAGTGTCATAAAATACTCATTCCCCTAGCCCATCCCATTTAAAGACAGTCCACTCCCTTATCCTTTAAAGCATGAAAAGTTGGGCCTCCCTGGTGGTGCAAGTCTCAGCACTATGAAACTGTCAGCAGCCGCTGCAGCAAAAGTCTGTCTCGCCTGCTGCTCCCCTCAGTGTATTTCATTCATTCTGCCTGTTTTGCTTCCCACTTTCATTTCTGGTGAATCCTCACACCTGTAGCCTACCCCCCTGCTTTTGTATGCATGAATATTTAAAAGTAAATAAAACAAAGACCTGTCATAACCTTTATTGATACACTCGGATGAAATTTTTTTATTTAATAATATAACAGTTTATTTTTACATCATTTTGTACATTTTTTTTTTCATCTCAATTGTGATCCCTGTGGGTTTCCCATCACCGAGTCACCCGTCCCGTGCACTCCCTCCGGCCGTTTTTGATCCCATTCCCTACTCCACCCCCACAGAATGTCTCTGTTAAATGGTTGTTCATTATTCTTATTATTTTCTCGCCTGGTCCATTATACTCCTGCTATGAACAAAACCATCCGGTATTTTTCTTTCTCTTTCTGGCTTATCTCACTAAGCATGATCATTTTTAGCTCCATCCAAGTTGCTGCAAAAGGCTTGTGTTTCTTTTTTTTTTCTTTGGTTGCTGAGTAATATTCCATTGTATATATGTACCACAACTTTTTAACCCCGTCATCTACTTTTGGGCATTTGGGCTGCTTCCGTGTTTTTCCAATTGTAAATAAAGCAGCAATAAACATGGGGTGTAGGTATCTTTTTCAATCAGTGTTTTTTTGTGTTTTGGGTAGATACCTAGGAGTGGGATTGCTGGGTGGTAGGGAAACTCCAAGTTAAGCAGTTTGAGGAACCTCCAAACAGTTTTCCATAGTGGTTGTACTAGTTTGCATTCCCACCAGCAGTGCAGGAGAGTTCCTTTTTCTCCACATCCTCGC
>NW_004567139.1:3525773-3582650 GCF_000260355.1 Condylura cristata
AGTTGATAGATAAAAATAAATAAAATTAGCTCTCTTTGTTTTAGCCAAAAGTTATTACTTATTAATGCAATTTGAAGTGCAAAAAATGGGGAGGCAGTTTTTAAACTAATAAGACCTTTTTTCTTTAAGATGAATGACTGGGCTTTTAATCAGTTTTGGGGACAAGAAATAGGATAGTGCGTTTTTAGTCATCCATTCTTTTGCTAGTAAGGACTTTGGATGCAAACATCACTGTTTTTTCCCAGAGTTCCCAAAAGCAAACATTTCCTTTTCTGGTTAATTTCATTATGGGTAAGCTAAAGTAGCTCGCTATCCAAGAAGAGAAATTCCATGTAGCTGCAGCTTAAAGTGACTCTGCAGTTGGTACAACCCAGCACCTCGGCCACAGGTCCTAAGAAGCGGGGCTTTCCCTTTGCAGTCTGCCTTTGCAAGAGATAGTCTTTAGGAGAACCCCTTAGGGGACTATAGTTAGTGGATTTGGTAACTCAGAAGATTCAAAAGATGGAAGTCAGTTACTTAATCAGAAGTGTGAGTAAGACTTATAGGACCAGTTCTGTAGGATGGGAAAGTTTGAGAGCTGGGAGGACACTCCAGAGCTTCCTACTTTCTATACCCACTTTGACATTGTCAGCACTGTTAACATAACTTCCTGTAATGACAGCTTTTCTTTGCAATTCCTGAAACCAAAACTATTTTCTTTGTTATCTTAGTACCTTCAGTTAGACTTAATTTTTCTCACTCAAGTAGTACAGTTTGTGCCTGCTGATAGTTACACTTCTCCAAGTTGATGAGGTATTTTATTCACCAAGACAGAATTTACCCTAATCTGTGTGACAAAGTAACTATTTAGCTTCTTGCGATGACCTGTAAAAGAACTGACTGTTAAATAAAATAGAACTTCAGTGTGGATAGACGATTGCTTTATTTGCTGTAGTATGAATTTTAAATATTGTAGAGTTAGAGGCATTTGTTTATTCTTTAACACTAATTTGGATTTGCTTTAAAAAGTAAGTCAGTTATAAACTATTAGATTTCTGTTGGGGACGCATTTGGTCCATTTTCTGTATCAATGAATACAGAAAATTTTGACTTCAAGTTGCTGAATGCTAGGGCTTGAGTAAAGTCTGTGACATAAGGATTACCATTGGAGATTGCAGCAGTTTTAAATTTTAGGTCTCGATAGATAGAATTTCCTCCAGGTGAATTTGACTAGCTGTCAAAGTAGTAAATTATCCCAGCCTTGGAAACCTGAAGCTGCAGTTCAGTTTACATTGAAAACAAAGAGGATGTTTAGCATTGCTTATAACTATAATACAATTTTGTGAGGTTGTGTATACGCACATACTTTATATGACGCAGAAGTATAACTGTGTGCTGTACTGTGTTATTGTGTCCTTGTTTTTGTCCCTTTTAAAATCATTTTTGGTAGAAATGTAACTAGCCTAGAGATGTCCAGGCTCTAGGGACTAAGTAGGGATTGTAAAATCTTCTGCCACTTTCCATCTTAGCTTTTATTGCTGAATAAGGCTGGTGGTACAGTGAATTATTCTGCTCTGAAAGTGTTTACTAAGCAGCTATGGGTTAGAGCAACGAAAGGTTTTGTTACGAAAACTAGACTTTAGTTTCAGAATTCTTTACAGAGAATGGACCTAACACAGGAGAAAGATTTATGAGTTCACTTGTGAGAAAAGCATAATGGCCACTGGACTTCTGGGGCTGAGTATTCCCTGTTCATTTTTCAGATACAGTCAGCTGCCCAACCGGCTGGGGTATCTAATCATACTAGCCCAAAAGGCACCCGTTTCTTTCTTCAGAAATTATTACCATTCAGGTGCTGATAATTATATCCCTTTTTAATATCTTATGTTTTATTGAAATTGCTTGGTGCTTTTCAAAGCTGTCACATATACTGTCATGTAATCCTTAAAAAAGAAAAACAACAAGAATAGGATGCATGCTGTTGCCCTTACTTCACCCATTTAAAAAATGAGATGCAGAGATGTTCTTTGATAATTTGGGCCATCACAGCTAGAAAGTAAGAGCACAGGCCTGGAATCGGAGCTGCTGGCCCGGCGTACAGCGCTGCCGGCCACGCTGCTCTGCGGCTCTCGGGCTGGGGCCAGGGGCATGCATTGTGTTCTGACCTCTTCTGGCCAACAGCCACACCCATGTGACCACTTTCTGTTAGGTTTTAGCACATTATTTTAGGCTATGTGTAAGGTTTTATTAAGAATACACAGCATTGCACTCATTCACCTAGCTCTTGTATTCTGAACTGCCATAATATCCTTGAACCATTTCCTTTTTACTTTAAGTTACATTATGAGAGGGAGGAGAAGGGGGCAATGATAGCACATTGGCATGGAGTGTTGGTGGAGGCTGAGTGAGCTTGTGTACATACGGAGGGGCAAAAACATGTGCCCCCAAAGTCACATGGATGTATACATGACTGACATATTGTGTTGTATTATAAATCATCTTGGAGGACACTAATGATAACGTTCATCCAACCACCCCTCATCAGGGTACAGGCTGTTTAAATCTTCACTTCCTTGAAAACTTACTGTACCCGTGATCCTCAGCTGGGGTTTCGGCAGTGAACAGGTTAGAATGTCCGGGGAAGTGTAGAACTTTAATGGTGACCTGTTATCTGAAAGGCAGCCATACATTTTTCTGGGAAAATGTCTTTTTTTTTTTTTAATCTGCTGTGTTCATCATCTTTTTTTTTTTTTTAAGATTTATTTATGCATATAGAAATGGCGTACAGCCAGAGGTGCAGGGGCGGCGAGAAGATTCACCAGAGACAGAGTGGGGAGCAGAACAGGCAGATGGACAAGTACACTGCTGAGGGGAGCGGCAGGAGAGCAGGAGAGGTCTGCCGCCCCGTGTGGGTCACCTCCTGCGCCACCAGGGAGGGCCCATATGTAGGGTAGTATTAGAATGGACAGATAAGGATTAAGGAAACAGTTTTGTTTTGAGAACTGAACATTAGTGGTCTTGGCTACAGATCTGCTGCAGTGATAGTTATCTTCATCTCTCAAATTTAATTTTTTTTTCCAGAATGGATAAAAAGGAGATTTAAATCAATAGAGAGGATCAATCTTTTCAGCCCCGACTGATCTTCCGTTGATGGAGAATATATTACTTGAATTATTCTTCATTGATTTGTTGGGGATTTTTTGTTGTTTTTAAGTCACAAACATAGCCGTTTACTTGCTATGTGGAACTTTACTTTCTATTTCCAACCAATTAAAAAACCGTCTTCAAATTTAGTCATGTATTTTACATATTGTAAAGTATCTTTACAAATGATTTCAATTGATGGCTTAACATTTGATAGGGTTTTCTGCTATGCTGTGAGATAAAGTAGAACTAGACAGCCAGAATTCATGTCCTGGCTTTGCTGCTTACTGTGTGAACTGTGGGAGTCGCTCGCCCTCTCTGAATTTCTGTTTCTGCCACTGTGAAATGAGGATGATCCAAAGACATGTTCGTTGTTATAGGGATATAGCTCTTGGCACAGTGCTTGGTACATATTAACCATAATATTACTAATCAGAGTACTACTGCCCATTAATACTCTTAATATGCTGTATACACATAAACTATAAGTAACTTTAAAAAAGTAAAGTGCTATAAGCTTTGATATGATTCACTCTCTGACTTGGTTAAAATTCTGAATTCTAAATAATGCACAGACTGATTCACATTCTTATTAGACCAGTGTCATCTCTAATAAAGAAGCACCTCAAAGAGAAGTTTGAGGTTTTCATTGCTTGATTTTTAGATCAAAAATTTAAGATGTGCTTCTCCGTTTATTTACAGAAGCTTTGTAAGATTTTGTAGAGGTGAGGATATTTTCTGAACTTCTGACATTAGCAACAATAGCAGTCTAGATAACTAACCTAGTTAGCTCTGTGCTTATTTTATATTGACTTGTTCTTTTATTCTTACATATAATATACATGTACTCAGGTTAACTGCTTTTACCTTTATTTTGCTTTTATTGACTTAAATTTCCTATCTCCATAAGCTACATCAAACTTTTTGCTCTTTATTTAAAAAAAGTGATCAATCTAACTCCCTGACATCCATAGAGGTAACAGTTCCAAAAGTCCATTGCTTAGATGATATTCATTGGTGCAAACAACATTTTGTAAATGATGGGTCTGTAGCTTTGTAGCTCGTCCCTGTGTATGCTTGTAAAGGAGTTTGTTTATTTATTTTTAAGGTTTATTTGTTTCTTCATGCAAGAGCTAGGGGGTAGGCCAGGGATGCAGGGGGAGGGGGATGAGAGGAATCATGAGACAGAGTGAGGAACAGAACAGACTGCACTGCTGAAGGGAGCAGTAGGTAGGACAGGAGAGGTCTGCTGCGCTCTGTGGGTCACTCGCTGGCTGGGGATTTGACTCTGGGCTGTAGTGGCTGTGGATAGTTTCATAGTGTTGAGATTTCACCCCTTGTGCCATCAAGGAGGGTCCGTAATGGAGTTTTCAAAAGCACATGTATTGCTAAGGAATCAAATGTTGTGAAAATAAACATGCTTTGAAATGATAAAGCATTGTATGGATGTACAGTGAAGCTAACCAGGACCAGTCATTCCCCTGTCCACTGTGTGATTTCTGGCCAGCATGAACTGCCGGGCAGTGTTACTGAAGACTGCGCAAGTGTAGGCAGAGTCAGCCAGTGCTTCCCCCTCCCTGTAGGGGAGACTGGCCCAGGTGCAGATGCTTCGGCCTGTCACCGTGTGCTGCTTCCTTTTCTCTTTCTCTCACTGCTGTCTCTGGTGACCATTCCCCCACCCCACCCCCACACACCCCCTCTTTCCCTTGCTGCATTTCCTGTGCCTAATGGCAGAGATCTAATGCACACTTAGGCTCACACTTAGTATTTGGGCTTCTTTCCCAAGGTGATTAAAAAAATACATACATTTATAAAATACAGAATGATGTTTAAAGATTTCATGTTGTTTTTTGTGAACTTTTAGTACTTTTGGTCACTTTTATAAAAACCAACTGAAAGTATTAACAGAATTCCTACTTTTTCTCATGGAGCAAAATAAACAAATTTCAGATTGGCTCCCCTAAAGAAAACAAGTGTTAGCTCATAGACAAAGACTCTTCACTTACTCCCCTTGCCTCCTCCAAAAACTTATCACTGCATCTTTGGGTTGCTTGTGCCATCCAGGTTCTCTAGCCTTTTAATAGGGCATTTCTCTTCTCTTTTAACCCTCCTAAAAAGATTAAAGTAAAATAATGACTAATTGGAGTGAGAGACTTTCACGTTCCTTTCCAGAATCGTGGTTACTGTTTTCCCAGTCTCTGGGTGGTCTCTTTCAAAATTATTTCTCTGTTAAATAGGACCACCCACCCCAAAAAACAACATGAAATCTTTAAACATCATTCTGTATTTTATAAACGTATGTATTTTTTTAATCACCTTGGGAAAGAAGCCCAAATACTAAGTGTGAACCTAAGTGTGCATTAGATCTCTGCCCACTCTGTATGACAGAGCCTCTGTCATATCAGCATGTGATTTTCCTCTAGACCTCATGGTAAGAAATATGGTTGTATTCACTTACCAGGTGAGAAAAAACGTGTGGCAGCTACTAGCAGTGAGCAGCGCTGCTCGGCCTTTAGAGTTGTACAGAGCTGCTCAGAAGCCACTGCCTGGCCGGCTCTGCCGCATGAGGCCGAGCAGATGGGATTTCTGTTCCTTACACTTCATGCAGATACAGTGCCATCAAATGTCGGATGGTCTCGATTTATTTTTATTGCTTTTGAGAAACCTAATAATTGAATGCCATATATTTACAAAACTGCAAATACTGTATTAGTTGAAATATTGGAAAAGAGATGTGATTTAGCCTGTTGAGTTAAAAGATTGCAGTACAGGCCCTCCCTGGTGGCGCAGCGGGTCAGGACGCCACACTGCAAGGTAGCACAGCCGCTTCAGTGCGAGTGCGATCCCCACCCCAGAGGTGACCCACTTGGCGCGGCAGACCTCTCCTGACCCGCCCGCTGCTCCCCTCAGCAGTGTACTTCGTCGATCTGCCTGTTCTGCTCCCCGCTCTGTCTCCGGTGAATCCTCTCACTGTCCCTGCACCTCGGGTTTGTACCCCAGTTCTTTGTGCATAAATAAATAAAAAGAAAAAGGATCGCAGTAAAAATCATTTCTTTTTTTTTTTTTTTTAGCTGTTACTGCCACCTTTGCAGTAAAACTGCTTTGTTTATTAGCTACAGCTTCAGTGGTGATGGGGACTTGAATCATATGTATATGTAGCCATACAGGCTGCATGTTCTTGTACTCCAGACTTGGGCAAGGAGAATTATATTTAATTTTTCCCTAGACTTTCTAAATGATGTTACCAAATGTTATAACAAGTTTAAAGGTTGGTGTCAGAATTCAGTGAGAGCCAGGGTTCCAGCCTGTAGTTTTTGCGTGTTTGGCCCTTCTGTCTTTTTTTTTTTTTAAGAAGGCTCTTTTAAATCTAATTTTATACTATACATGCAAGCGTTAAGGTACAGGCTATTGTTTTGGGTGTCTTTTTATTATGATAATCTGGATTATTTTTCTCTTCCATTGTGAAAAGTGATGAGCAAATGTAGTAGGTAATGAGGGCAAGAGGCCTTGGGTAGTCTTTTAGTCTTTAGTAGTCTTCTAACAATTCATTGGCAGCTTTCAGCAGCCATCTGATAACACATTACTAAACACCTGTTAGTTAGCAAGCCTTTTTTGCACACCATTTGCTGGTGAACTAAATGAAAGTCATCACAGTTTTTATTGATCTTCTATGCTAGTTGGAAGAACGTAGGTTCCTCCTACATAGTCAAACAAGTAAACAATCATACATGTGATACATGTTCTGAAGAAAAAGTAAAGGAAGCAATGAAATAACAGCAGGATCTGAGGGAATAAGATTTTACATGAAGGTTGAGACCGGAAATGAGGCAGTGCCGGCCTGGCAAAGGCAAGGGAAAGGGTGCAGTTAGGAGGAACAGCATGTGTACAGGACCTGAGGTGGGAAAAGCTGGCTGGGGTATGGAAATTTGAGCTAGTGAGAAGAGTCAGGAAATGTCTCCAGAACTCTTGTCCTCCGTCTGGGTGCTGGTGGCTCCACAGTTCAGAGACTGGAGTAGAATATGAAGAAGAGACAGTGGACGTAAGGCAGTCATTGTAGGGGAAGTCATTGTTGGGATCCTGATGTGGGGTATAAGAGGCGTTTATGTGAAGAGTGACTTGGTTTCTGCTTTTAATAACTGAAGATGGCGGTGCTTTTAGCTGAAAAGAAAAGATTGAGAACACTATTTGAGGAGGAAGGCTAAGGTTATAGATGGGCACCCTAGGGGGGATACCTGTAGTCAGGTAGATAGACCTGTGGGTCAGGCAGACAGGCATGTGTATGTGGAATTCAGAACAGAGCTCTAGGCTAGAGGTGTGGGAATTGTTTGTACTCAGGTAAGATTTAAAGTGTGCAGAGTGCCTACAGTTACTCAGGAAGAAGATGTAAAGAGAGATGAGCGTCAGGACAGAATCTTGGAAAATCTTGAGAATGTCCAGAGGAGGATATGCTAGCAGAAATGCCAGAAAGACAGGAGAAATTTTGGGAAATGTCTTGCAGTGGAAACCAGGGAAGAAGCATCCCAGGAGAAAACAGTGGCTGTTGGTGCCACGTGCCCCGGAAAGCTCCTATAAAGTGAAGATTGGTATGTCCAAGAGTTTGGTAACAGGAAGGTTACGGCTGACGTTGCAGGAGATGTAGTGAGAGCTAAGCTAGGCGGGAGAACTTCAAGAGGGAAGAGAGGTGAGGAAGTGGGGAAGATTCACTTGAAATCAGGCTTACTGTTCTCACTTCTCTTTTGCGGTGCTTTAAACCACCTGGCTTAGTAGCTTGGGTTTTTTCAAGCCTTTTTAAAGTTCAAGAGGCCATTACATTTTTATTAGCCAGCTTCTTTAACTCTCACTCTCAAAAGAGTTAATGTCAGTTAATGTTTTATCTTCGTCTTTGAGGTTAGACAAACACAGCTAGCTTTTTATTTTGTACTTGATTATTTCACTTATGACGTCCATGTTTTAGTGAGGGCCATAATTTGATCAGACATCTGCATGGCACGCATTCATTTCACCGTTCTTTCTGAGAGCATGTTCTGAGTACCTGCCCACACCAGGTTTTGGGCCTGGGGACTCAAGCTGTTTGTCTGGCTGCCTCAGCGGGGGAACAGGTAAGTCAGCCAACCAGCAGCAGTTGCAAATAAATGATATTGACACTTGCTGCAGCATGCTGTATTTGTTGCTTTTTCCCAGGAGTATGCAGAAGGTAAGTTCTCCGGGCCGCGTAGCCCACCTCCCGGCATTCTGTACAGGAGGCACGGGTCCACAGAGGTTAAGGTCACGGCCAGTTTTGGTGATCAAGCCAAGGCTGGAGACTGCATAACCCACATCTGGTATTCACTGCATGCTTTTCTACTTAACACAGTTAATCAAACAGTGAATTAGAAACAGAAACTAGTATGTCAGTATAAATTTTTAGCTGATTCCTACATTCATCAGTATTTGGAAACATTTGCAGGTTGCCTTGCTTTGCTGTCTGACATGATTGGCGGATGGGGAGTGGAGGGGAGTTCACACTCCTGTGAGTGGGACTTTCTTGCTAGCCAGAGAGTTTGGGATGATAGATTATTCACTCCTACACTGGAAGTAAAGTGATGCTCAGCCACAGCATTGCCTTTGTGATTCTGGTTGTTAGTATCATTAATGCCGATTATTTAGCATTTGAGTTGGGGGGATTGCATGCTGCACTCACTGTAGCATATTATCAGACAGCAGAACTTTCCATCTTGTGTGCACTTACGAGGACTTCTGGGCGTGGTGAGTGCTCTTAGAGGCCCTTTTATTTAGCTAGCAGAGGAATTGAAACTGTATTTGGGAAGTGTGTCCTGTGTTGGAAAACTGCATAGTCTTGTCTTCTTTTTAACAATTGAAGTCATTTCTTTTTTGAGAATTAAAAAAAAATTACTGAAATTCTAGTTCTGGCATTGCTAAATATTTATTGAAATGCTGTTAGTGTTATACAATATGTGATTGACTTCAAAAATGTATTTTAGTTTTGAGGAATTTTTCAAGGCTCAAAACTATAAGCTTAGGAGTGTTATCATATGAAAAATAGGAAAGTTACTTTGTTTTTATTAAGGGTAATACTTATAGAATCCAAATTAGCTTTTTTCTTTAAGTTTAAATTTTAAAATTATGTTTTCACTGTAAAGAAACCCAGTTGGCCACTGTACCACCCAGCACATCTCTGTTGACACGGCGGTGTATTTCCTTCCCATATTTGAATTGGGTATTGAGATACTTTTTTCTGTACTTTTCGTACAGTTTTATATCCTGTTCATTTAATGTTGAAACATTAGTGTTTCCTGGAGCAGGTGATTTTTCTCAGAGAACTGGTAAGGCATTCGTGTAGAATTGGATGTGAATTGTTTACTTGAATGGAAAATCCTTTCTTGTACATTTTTTTTAAATAGAAGGTGGTGGAGCTAACAGAAGGCAACATGGAATAAATGTGGAGTAAACTCCCTCGTGTTGCTGCCCTGTTGAGCATTGCATCACATCCACTGTAGCCCCTGTCTGCAGGTTAAACGCCTAACATTCTAAATTTGTATTTCATTTGTAAGGAAAGAAAATTTTTAAAAAGAAATGTAGACTTCCCTCCACTACGAAACCTGTATAATTTTAAGGGGTTGAAATTCTTACATAGGGTTTTGAGAATAACTAATACTTTAGGATAACAAAATTGAATAGCTTATAAGATGTATATGCTTACGTATAAGTAACATGTGTATGTAAATGCTAATGAAGCTTACAGCTACACTTTTTCTCAGTCTTTTCAAGATGAAACATTTTAATAAGTAAAATTACTAAACTTCATTAAAAACTTTGTGTTATATATGTGAGAATTTAGTGGGAATATAGGAGTACTTGCGGAGAAATTAAAATCCTTAGGTTTAAATTATTTCACTGTTTAATTGAAAATTTTGATTTAAACAATGAAGTTATTAACTTGTGAGCAATGGTAAGAAAGAAAGTAGTTTAGGGCTTCCCTGGTGGCTGAAGGGTTAAAAATACAGCGCCATCCAGCTATTGGCTGCTGCCAGAGTTCCATCCCCAGCCTGGGAGCTGACCCACATGGCACAGCAGACCTCCCCTGTCTCCCTGCTGCTCCCCTCAGCAGTGGATTTCAGTAGATCCACCTGTTCTGCTCCCCACTCTGTCTCAATTAAACAGTGAAATAATTTAAACCTAAAGACCTTAATTTCACCCTCCACACCTCTGGCCTATACCTCAGTTCTTACATGCATAAATAATTTTTTTTTTAAAGAGTAGTTTAGAATATAGTGATAACTTAGTACTTTCCAAAAGTCTTTTTTTTAACACCCCCCAAATAAGTTATTTCTAACGTGTACTACTATTTTATAGCTTATATGCAAGGAAAAATTGAAATAGTCTAAATCAGAAGAAGGTAATGTTTAGACAAAGGCATTCTTTTAGAAATTCTATTTAGGCTATTGTAAACTATCTTAGTCTCTAGAAAGGGATTTAATTTGAAAAAAAAAGTTACAAATAATTGAGGAGTTAATAATTGACTAATTTTGGTTCTTTTGGAAGTTTTATGTGATATCCATAGAAAATGTTAGCAGGAAATTTGAAACGGCATTCAGTTGGAGTCTACTTAACTGTGACCTGTCCACAGACTAGAGAATAACAGCTTGCATTTCTTTGAATATAAATTGTATTGCACCTAATGAACCACACAGAAAGGCATGAATGATAGTACTTAACAGATAAAGATGGCAGTATTACCCTTCGGAAAAACTATTGCTGTGTGTTACAGCATCACTTTATAATTTTTTCCCCAGAGAAAAATGAATAGAGAAAGTAATTTTTTTTAAAAAGTAGGTCATCTCAAAGATAAGAAATGATAAATGGATTCTTTGAGAAGACCAGGCAAAACGAGAATGTTGGAAGGATACTAATGGAAGGAGAAATGAAGTGAAGGTTCTCACAGACTCTGAGAACTTGTGGATGAAGCTAGCTAAGGTCTTTAGCATATTTCATTTTGAAATAAAAGCTAAGGGTGGAAAAAGATGTGGAACCCATTTTAGAGTGTGGTTTCAAGATCTTTTCACATTGTCATTTTCAAAGCTATGAATGAACCGGTGAATTTCACCTGTTTACCAGATAAAAAGATACTGCTGCTTTTAAGCTCTTTGAATTTCTATATTTACCTTTTATGCAAGGGCTAGGTGTCTGTTGTAGTAGTAAATTAATTTTGTAAGTGTACTGAGGCTTTACGTTTCTTAGGGGGTCTTTTGCTAAAACCTAAGTAGCAGTTCCAGTAATTTTTCCTGTACTTTTTAGTAGCTTAGCATTACTGAGTGGAGTACAGGTTCGTTAATGTTTAGCTGCATGTAATATCTGGGAGTTGGCTTGGAAGGCAGTGGACTCTGGTGGCTATTTGAAAATAGTCTCTAAGGATGTGGAGAAGGAGGATGTTGAGTAGGAAGTTAAATTGTGTCTGAGTTACCAATTCATTTAAAGAGATAGAAGAGAATACTATTTATAAAGTTAATTCTGCTTATTTCACACTTCACATATGTCAAGTGAAACCTGATTTTTTTTTTTGTGAGACCTACTTGAACATAAATGCTGCTTGAAACCTGTCCTTGTAATAAGATAAAGCTAAATTGGCTTCTAATCTAGTTTCTTAGAATTCTTAGTATTTTTTACAAAGCTTTAAAAATAACCCTTTTGGTATTGTCAGTGATAAAAGATGAAATTAATATAAAACCCAGCTTTGAGTTAAATGTATGTCCACATCTGAATTGATATTAAAGATGGGTATGTCTTTACCCTCACTTCTCTTGGAACTTAAGATTGATTTGGTGGCTTAGTGGTAGACCTGGGAATCCCATTTTTCACAAGCACATTAGATGGTTCTGATGTGCTGCCAGTGTTAAAAACCATGTTCTAGAACAGTCAGAAACTTTCGGTGAAGGGCCAGACAGAATGATATTGCAGACTTTGCATGTGAAGAGACAAAATCAGGAATAGTATGTAAAATATGACAGGTGAAGACACAAATTTCCACACAATTTTTATTTGTGAAATGCAAAATGTAATAAACTGTATGCAGCATTCTGTAGTATAGGCTTGCTAGTAAGAAGCATAGAATTCTTCTTAATAAGACTATTCTTAATTGGCGTTCAGCGCTTTAGTGTTCCGTATCAATCAAGATCATTTGCAAGTATTTATCAGTGCTGATCTGGAATGAGATTTTATACATTTCATTCTTAAAAAGATTTTTATATGTACAGGTACCACCAACGTGAGCATATGATTTTAAATGGGTTTAGACATTGCTCAGAAGATGTAGAATTGTTAGATTCTCCTCCAGGTTTGCCTCTGCGTATTTACATGGCAGCTTAGCCATTTCCAATATAGATATCACTTCCCGATGCACAGTTACATGGATTTTAAAATATGGAAATTTCCATTGAGGTCTGCCTGAAAGATGCTGCTGAAACTGTAGTTTGAGTTTGGAAATAGATATCAGCTACCAATTTGTGTGAGAATGTTGTTTTAACTTTTGATAGCAAAGATGCTGACATCGCTTATGATTCTAATTCTAATTGTTGAATTATCTTAAACACTCTGTAAGTTGTGCAAAAACTTTTGCCTTTAATGTTGGCTTGAATTCATTAAGAAATACTATTAAAACTTCCTAAAGCTAATTTCTAAGTTGTTTGGTATTGCACATTAGTGGTTGAAAATAGTTCTTAATCAGAAAGAATTCAGTCTTACCCAGTAGTACACGCAAAAAAAATTGCAGTAAAATGTTATCTCTGCTAAGCCATTGAATTGTGCAGTAGGGCAAAATTAGCATGTTCAGCTTCCATTTTTGAGGAAAAGTCATGGAACTGATGATGACAAGTGTGACTTGCATTCATTGTTGACTCCCTGGCTTCATTTCCCACGTGTGATAGTTACAGCCATTTCCGCAGTCCCTGTGAGTTCAGCCAACAAAGCCGTTCTGTGCTCCACGGACATCTTTACCGCCACCAAGTATAACACGTGCTGGCATATTCCAGTTTAGGTTGTACCAATTTAGGGCTTTCTCAACTTTGAAAATGCTCTCATGTAGTTCTCCCACACAAAAGTATTCATACGGGCTAATTCGTGAGTCATTTCAACCTTGGCATTGATTCCTTAAGTAAACAACAGCTGACCAGTAAGTGGTAGTCCTCTTTTTGCTAGCAAATATAAACAACTTGGAAACTTACTTCATTTGTATTCTCAGTTTTGCTTTTTATTTTTGTGAAGAAATTTCTGCTGTGATGAAGTGTTCCATTTTAAATTCTGGAGTTTTTCAACCAGTACTTTCCTTTGAGCTGGGGATATTTTAAAGGGTGCTTAGGCTGGCGGAGTTGACTTATGTTGTATCTTTCAGCAGCGCTGTGATGTCACTGCATAACACAATGCATTGCTACCCCGTTTGATAATCAAAATTATTCACATTCCATAGTCTTATAAAAATGACATTTAAAGTCCTCTTTTCCTTTTTTATTGTTTTGATTAATGTGTACTAATAATTTGAAAAACGGTGGCGTGGCAATACAGGTGACACTTGAAACACCTCGGTGTGTGGGGTGCGGTGTTGAGAGCGGTGTGTCTGGCCAGGCGGAGCCCTGCAGCTCCTAGACGCACAGCAGAGCCCACGGCTCGCATGGTGTTAGGTGTGGACGTGGGTGTTAGAATTTCATGTAATTCTCAGATGTCACAAGGTACTCTTGCTTTTTCTTTCTTTTTAGTCATCCCTTCAGAAATGGGTCACACAGACAGGCAGCGGGCTGCATTGGGTCTGTGGGCCTGAGGTGGGCAAGTCCCGCATTAGAACAGACCTCAGCCACCCTTCCCTTCTGCCGCAGCGCACTGCCACGCTTATGCTGGCATGTGCTTGTGGTGCAGTGACATGGGATTATTTGCGAAACTCCTAAAACATATTACCAGATGGCTTTCTCAGAGTCTGCCTTGATTCTTCAAAATGATCCTTATCACTGCAAAATGTTCATGAACACTTTGAGGTTGAATGTTTCTACTCTGTGCTTTTATTGTGTGAGTAGAGTTGCCCTGTTCCTAGTGACAGAAAGCTGCCAGCATTTGACTGTTATTCTTCTAAAGAGCAGATGATTTCTCCTTTGACTGTCCAGCTTAAATTCCACATCCTTTTAAAGTAGTTCATACTTTATAAACCCTCTTTCTGTGCTTTAGCTGTGCAGAAGAGAGCTCTGAATAAATCTGTCACTCGATTAGTAACCGGCAGGTAAGCTGCCAAGTTTCCCTGTCTCTGCACTTTTTTTAAATGGAGATTATTTTCGAATTTGTGTTCCCAGCTTTAACTTCAAACTCCAGTCCCATGACACATTTTTGTCTTTGTAAGCAAAGGCAGAATCTTTATGATTCTCATGAATGGGCCTGGCCTTGACGTTCTATCCCCCTTTAGACTCAGTGTTGTGAAGCCAACACAAAATCTAGTTCACAGGGCTAACAGACATTTTAAAATCAGAGAGACACAGAAATTAGTCTTGCCTGTTGTCTCACGATGGCGTTTTTAATTAACTTGGGCTCACCAGCCCTTGCCGGCCCAGCTACAGCGTTCACCTGTGAGTCGAAGCTGGTGCTCCATTGCACATGTGGAGCAGATAGCCACAGGTCAAGGAATACTGTGAAAGAATTGTTTCAGAATACTGGCCTACTTTTCAGGCTTACTGCAGTAACTTAGAAGGGTATCCCTAGTACTCTGAACAGAGAAAAAAGAATGCAGGAGTGATAACATAGAAAATCTAATTTAAAAAATCTTAAATGTGAAATGGCTTTTCTTTGAGTTGTATTATTATAAAAATTTCCTTTGGTAACATAGACTGGGGAAAAGTATAATGGAGTTTCCAGTCAGACCAACTAAAAAATAACTCTAAAAGCCATGATATATCTTGGCTGATTAAAGAAATTATGTCTATGTTGATCAAGAGACTCGGAAACATAACTTACATAATGAGTTACAACAAAAGTAAATTTTAGGTGAATGGACATGTAATATATAAGGAAAGAAGAACTTAAATCACTTGTACAAACCTTGTGAGGGCAGAATCATAGATATTATCTATTGAAGCACAGAACTTCCTCATTTTACAGACCTGGAGAAGGTTGCAGACTTGCCAGAAAGCTATCCGAGTTAGACCAAGAACTAGAATTAACATCTCTCCCTTAACATTCATATTAAACAAGTAAAAGACTTTTGATCACTTCTAAAATTTTCAGTAAAATCTATTAGGTGGGAAATTTCCCTTCACAATGTCATACTTTAGTCACCAAATTCTTTGAGGAAGGGACAGAGTAGGGAGGCTACCAGATGCCAGGCCCTGAGCTTGGTGTGAAATTTGCATCAGAACACTAAAGCAGGAACAAAAGACAGTGATCAGAATCTTTCGGGTTGCTGAGAACAGAGATGGCCATTATTCCTTTTCCGCATCCTTCATGGTTAAGTTGGCAACAGTGCACATTAATTTGGGAAATTTTAAGGTAGAAGAAAGACAGATTTTCTTTTTCTGTTGCCCTGCTAATAAAACTCTTTACTGTGAGGAATTTCCCCTAAAGTACCTAATTCAGCTAAGTATTCATCCTTTTATAGCACATGTGTGTTTGCATATGTACTCGTGCATCTGTGTGTGTGTTTAAATCATTTGTTTTAGAGTAGTTTAATTTGGGTAACAGTATGAAGCTGTAAATCCACATGTGTTAGAAGATTATTAAACTGGTTTTATGTGCCCCACTCTTAGTTTTCTTACTAACGGATCAGTAGTATAATCTATGTTACAAGTTGGTGAATTAGCATTTTAAAAACAGTTTTACACCACTGTATTTTTCATAGGAATAATGCTTTGAAGTGTTGGTATTCATTGAGTGGTTCTGAGAACCAGCGGGTAGTCAACAGCAGGGCACCTTTTTTAGGAAGGAACCTAAGAGGCAATCCACGCGTGTGTAAAAGTAAATACAGATATTTTCGTTTTATATAGTTTTAGATAGTTTCAAGTATACAAAGGACTTCATAAATTATACTGAGTGAAACTTTCTTCACTAGAAGTTGAAATTTAATAAAATAGTATTTTTCTGTAATTACTGTCATTTCATTTTGATGAGATTATAAATTAAGTAATAAAGGCTTTTAGCTTTTGAGTCCAAATATCTAAGGTCCCTCTTGGGGATTCAGTTTTAAATCAGGAAATTTCACTGATTGAAATAGCATACATATTTTTTATATTTCTGATACCAAAAGAACAAACAGAGGTGGTTTTCTTATTTTGAAAAGAGAGTCTAGTCACTCAGAGAGGCAAAAAGTTGGCTTTTCCATGTTTTAATAAAAGCAAAACAAACATAATGCAGGTCCACAGTCTCTTACTGTCTGATACCCTTCAGTCCAGATGTACTATGGAATTTGAATTTCAGAAAGCTGTTACAGTGCATGTCTTTGCTAAGTAATAGCCACAGTTCTTTTGCGCCTAAACATCTTAATAGTTTCATTAAGTATGGTAGAGTCTCTAAAAAGCCTCACATCATTTAAACCAGGTTTTGCTTCCAAACGAATTTGGGCCTTCCTGGTGGTCTATGGGTTAATTCTCAGTGCAACCAATGCGACTGTCTGAGTTCTATCCCCTGCCTGGGAGTAACCCACAGGCACTCCTGTCTCCCTGCTGCTCCCCTCAGTAGTGTATTTCAATAGATCTGCCTGTTCTGCTCCCCAGTATTTCTGGTGAAGCCTCTCACTCCCTGCATCACTGGCCTACACCCCAGTTCTATGCAAAAATAAATAAGTAAAATGTTTTTTTAAATAATTGATGACACATGATAGTATACCAACTTTTATGAAAACATTCCACTAATAAGTGAAAAATGAACTTCCAGCTTCTGTTATTACAGGTAGCAGTGAGTAAATAGCTTTTTGTTGTATCGTTCATGTTGAATATCTTAGAATAGTGCAGGTTCATCACAAGTTTTAAGAAGTGTACTGCTCGTAACTTTCCAAAAGATCTCAGTGACATTGTAGGTCAGTAGAATGAAGATACTAATTTCTCTGTAGCCACAGAAATGATGAATTAGGTGTAATGTGTAATTTTCAGATGTGGAGAGGTAGGTTTTGCTTTAGATAAATCTATCTGAAGATTACTTTAACTTTCATTTTTTTGACCATTAGTTGAGCTAAACAGCAATGCTGACAACAGTAAAATGTTGTATAGCTGGATATTTATTGCTGATGTCTTAGAAACAGTGCTCCCTGCTCTGGGGCTTGGCCAGGCCACCATCAGTGGCATCCCTGAGCCACCGCGCCGTCACGCATCCCAGGGGTGTCTGCAGAGCACCTCTAGGTGAGCTGCTTGGTCTCTCTTCAACTCCATGTTCTAACTGTTGGAGAGAGGAGCGTCTCCTCTCCGGCATTTGGTGGTAGTAGGTGTCTTTAACTGTATTTAACCTTTTTACCTTCATAATTCTTTGGAGATCACTAAGGACATGATTCAAGAGACAGAGAGCCTTACATACACTCTCAAAGCTGTTGATCATCGCACTTGCTTTTTTTTTCCTTTAAAGATGTATTTATTTGTGCATACAGAACTGGGGTACAGGCCAGAGGTGCAGGGGCGGTGAGAGGATTCACCAGAAACAGTGGGAGCAGAACAGGCCGACTGAGAAGTACACTGCTGAGGGGAGCAGCGGGCAGGTCAGGAGAGGTCTGCTGCACCATGTGGGTCACCTCCCGGGCAGGCGGGGATCGAACTCATGCTGAAGTGGCTTTAGCTTCTTAGTGCTGTGCTTTAACCCACTGCACCACCAGGGAGGGCCTGATTGCATTTACTTTTTTTTTAAATTATTACAAAAGTTTATTTTTATATCATTTTGCACATTTTTTTTTTCCCGTCTCGATTGTAATCCCCGCGGGTTTCCCATCACCAAATCACCCATGTGCCACCACCATAGTCCCATGCATTTCCCTCTCCTTCCCCCCCCCACCGGTTTTTGATCCCATTCCCCACTCCACCCCCACAACATGTCTCTGGTCTATGGTTGTTCATTATTTTTGTTATTTTCTCGCCTGGTCCATTATACTCCTGCTATGAGTGAAACCATCTGGTATTTTTCTTTCTCTTTCTGGCTTATCTCACTAAGCATGATCTTTTCCAGCTCCATCCAAGTTGCTGCAAAAGACATGTGTTTCTCTTTTTTTGGTTGCTGAGTAATATTCCATTGTACCACATCTTTCTAATCCAGTCATCTACTTTTGGGCATTTGGGCTGCTTCCATGTTTTTCCAATCGTAAATAAAGCAGCAATAAACATGGGAGTACAAGTATCTTTTTCAGTCAGTGTTTTTGTGTCTTTTGGGTAGATACCTAGGAGTGGGATTGCTGGGTCATAGGGAAGCTCCATATTTAGCAGTTTGAGGAACCTCCAAACAGGTTTCCATAGTGGTTGTACTAGTTTGCATTCCCACCAGCAGTGTAGGAGAGTTCCTTTTTCTCCACATCCTCGCCAACATTTGTTGTTGCTATTTTGAAGATGTGCCATTCTCACTGGGGTGAGGCGGTATCTCATTGTGGTGATTGCATTTACTTTTAAAAAATTAAGATTTTATTTTTTAAAATTAAAATCTAATATTAAATTAGTAGTCTTATTTTATGAAAGTTATAAAAAGTGGGAAATTATTGTGACCATTGAAATTTACATGAGTGGAAAAGCCAGGGTGCAGACTTGTCTGTTATTTCAGCTGTGTAAAAATATGAAAATGATCGGCAGGAAATACCTCCAGATGTTTAATTGTGGTTATCTCTGTGTGGTAGAATTAATAGTGATTGCCTGTTTTCTTCTTTGCTGTTTTTCCCTAGTTTTCAAATTTCCCACAATGAACTTACATGAATTCTAAAATCAAGAACAAAACCAATAGATGCAAGATACAACACTACCCATCCTTTGAAATATATTCACTTGAAGGCATTTAACATTACATAAGTACTGAGTATGCACTTTACTTGAAAGACTTTTGTTTGTGTGACTGTCTTTTATCATATTATACAAGAAACTAAGGTGTTTATTAAAGTATAACAAAATTGGTAAAACTATTAGAATTTTTTTTTAAGATGTATTTATTTATGCTTACAGAACTGGGGTACATGCCAGAATGTATGATGGGTGAGAGGATTTACCAGAGACAGAGTGGGGAACAGAACAGGCAGAGCTATTGAAATACCTTGCTGAGGGGAGCAGCAGGTGGGTCAGGAGAGGTCTGCCACGCATGCCATGTGGGTCAGCTCCCTGGCAGGGGATTGAACTCTTGCTGCAGTGGCTTCAGAGAGCTTCATAATGCGGTACTTTAACCTACTGCGCCACCAAGGAGGGCCCCTTGAATTTTATTTTCTAAGTGCTGTAAACATGTTACCTCATTTGATTGGTCAAACAATCCCATAAGTAAATATTGATGTTATACAATGATTAAGCCCAGACACCTTTCACTGTGTACTTCGTTGTCCATCAAAATAAAAGATGCCTTTTCATTAAAATGCATGATATAATGCAAAATCTTCAGATTTGATCAAATCTCTGTATTAACCCTAAATGAATTCCTGAAAGTCTTAAATTCTTCCCCTCTGCTAAGAATCATTTTTAAATGTTTATAACCACTGTACTAATGTCCCAGGTGCAGAAAAAATCAACGTCACCCACCACTGCTTATATAATCTCACAAGGACATCTAAGCCCGACCCTCACCCTGCACCCCACACATGGCTGAGGACCAAGTTCAGACTCCTTAGGGGGTCAGAGCCCTGTTAGCTCTTTGTAATCCTGTTGAGATGTTATTTTCCTTCCTCGCTTTGCTGACTAGCACTGATGGTACATAGTGGCCATCAGGGAGCATGCTCAGTGCTTTCTTCTTTTTACCACTGGGGTGGTCTTTATCTTATTTAAAACACACACCAGCTTCACTTAAGAGTGCCCTTAATTAGGCAGTGAAAATGACTACACTAAGTCTCAGCCCACGGATATGCGTCTCCAGGTTCTGCCGGTGAACAGCCCTGCCAGCTGCTGTGGCTCCCAGCAGTTGCGTCCCCGGGACCTGCACGTTGTATCTTCCATGGAACAGTTTAAGTTGAGAAAAATAAAAAGGTTTATTTATATTTTGGCATGTGACAGCCATTTTTTAGAAAATGAATGAAGTTAGTCCATACTTCAAAGAGAGTAATGTTGCCATTGATATTACAAAAAACTTTCAAGTGAAAATCAGAATTTAGCAAAAATGGCATCCTCCTGCCACTGTGAGCTGACGTTCCTGTGCTTATGTTGTCTGATGAGATCAGGTGTATCAGTATCGTAATGGTCTCAGAGTTGTCATGGAAAGTCTGAATGACTCAGTCACTGACTGTGTTGCATGTGGCCAGCACCTGACATACAGCCAAATCCTAGTGGGCGGGAGACCATCCCGAGCACAGTGTAGACTGCATAGCTTCCTTTCCACAGTAGTAGTAACTAGTAGCTAGTAACTAACACTTCCATGTAGGTTTGGTAACAGAAGGCAAGAGCTAGTTTCTGGGTAAGGCTAGATTCTCTTCATATTTCAACCAAATAACCTATAGTAGCAGTTCAAGTGTAGAAGCACATGTGTGCCTGCCATTAGGCTCTGCTAAATGTGGTAACATCTTGTGGGTTGACTGATTTTTTTTTTTTTAAACAAATTAGTATTTGCTAAATTTTGTCATTCTCAAGTTCTGATACGGTAAACACCAATAGCTGTGACCTCATAGCCGAGCTCTGCAAGAAGCTCAACAATCTGAAAATTGTGGAAAGGTAGCCTGAAGCCAGAACTTTTGGAGCTGCTGCCTTAAGGCCTGGTGACTCAGAGTGTGGTCCCGGAAGTCACCTGAATTGCATCAGCTCCCCTGGCCCCTCAGAACCTACTGTCGGATGAGGTCTTTGGGTGATTCCCCAGTGACTAGAGGAAGCCCACCGTCGAGACTGGTGGGAGCGGCCTGGGCAGGGAGTGAGTGGCACAAGCCCACAAAAGAGGAAGAGAGGACTGGGAGACTCCCAGACCAAGCCCATGTTCCCCTCCTGCGGGTCTGTCCTGGGTTCAAGTCTCCTTTCAGGTTCAGGTCTCTCCTGTCAGGAACGTATTCTCTTACAGATTAGATGTTCAAAGTGGTTAGAGTCTGATAGAAATCTGGGCTCCCAGGAATGGGAGCCCACTCGGACGATGCCTGTTGAGGGCCTACAGCATCACAGACTTCTGTCCAAGGTGTGTGACCAGGCACATGGTTGTTCTGGAAGAATGTAAGGCAGTTTCATCTCATTTCCCCTCATCCTTGGCATGTTCTCACCTCTGATGATATCCACCATTGCATAAACTTGAGAGAAATGCAGGCAAAGAGAAGCCCGCCTGAATTTTAATTATAGATCTCCATTTTCTCAGAAGCAGTTTTTACCTTTTGATTACATCTTCCCTTTGGACACATTGTTCTATCAAATAGAATATGTGCAATCTTACCCGAAGAGAGGCGCACCAGGGTGTCTGTCACACAAAGCACTGAGACATCGGCCAGGCAGGCCTTTGGAACATTTTAGCGGGGCTAACTGTTCGTGGTGGAGTTGGTGATGGAACAAGGTGTCTGGATTAAGTGTTCAGATAGACAGTTTAGTATGAACTATTGTGACAAAATCTATTTCTAAATCCTAGTAACTGTATATTTTCTTCTTATTTTTTAGGGGGAATCTGTGAAATATTTCCTGGATAACTTGGATAAACTTGGAGAAGCGGTAAGTTTTTCTGCTGAATCTTTATTTTTATTTCCATTTGAAAACAGGAGTCAGGATATTCATATTAGAAAATACAGAAAAATTATGGACTTGAGCTCTCAGCTGCTTTTTCCTAGTGTCAGTTTTCTGACTCTCCTTGCTTCGTGTTGGAGTGATTGGTAGCTAAGAGTATTGAGTGAGTTCAGTTTTGTTTTTTTTTATGAAGTTAATTTTCTTTTTCAGCTGAGACACTGCCGTTTCTCCCTTCTGTCATCCAGATCTCTCTCATTTCCTTGTGTCAGTGCTTTGTACACTTTCATGAAAGTGAAACTGTTTAGAGAAAGACTTCCCATGTTTGAAAATGAGATTGCACATTATCTATTCTACTCGTGTCCTTTGTATTTTTTAAGAAACAGAAAACAGTGGGTTGATTGACTTCTAAACTTCCCAGCCAGTGCAGTTCTGCAGCGGCAGCTCTCTGTGCGAAGTGACCGTGGAGGCTGTGGCAGGCTGCTGTGGTTGCAGAGGAGGCATCGAGAGGGGTGTCCACTGTGTTGAGGGGTTCCTGCAGGGCGGTGGCCCTCCACTGACACTGGGCACCTGCACTGTCTCTTCTCCAGGGAGACGCTGAAGGCTTCACTGCTGGACAGGTCACTGTTGCTTAAAAATGTCTGTAAGCCACTGCCCCAGTCATCAGTTACCAGCTGAATTTGGTTTAGCCTCACCTGCCTCATCCTCAAGCAAATTTCTGTTACAAATTTTAATGTGACCTTATGGGTTCTTGAAGTTTTTAACTTTAAAAATAGAACTGGAGGGAAAGTCTAAACGAAACCTGTTGCAAGTGGAAAGGTAGCTTACTGTTACTAATGTGTCTGGGACGTGTGGGCAAAGTACTTTCTTCTGCTCTAGCAGGATATGTTTTCCATCTTCTTCTGTATTTTGCTGAATTGCTTTCTACCCGCCCTCAAGCCACTAGTTTTTCCTCCTGCCTGATCCAGCTGTTAGAGTTAGTGTCTCCATGGTTTTCTGTTTTTGCTCATGTGCACGTTACTGCGCTTGTTGATAAGACCTGCTCCACTGTCCCTTTTCTGTCTGGCCGCCTGGTAAGCCTTCAGAAAGAGTTAAGCGTAGGCCATATGCGGAGAAACCTGAGTAGTCAATTAGTAGTCAAACTAATTTTTAAAGAGATACTTCATGTTTTCCATCTAAGTGGTGCCGACATGACCTGCTTTCCTCAGTTTGCCTTTTCAGAGGGCCCTCCTGGGGGGTGCTGATCAGCTAGGTCCTCCCTCGTCCTCAGTGTTGGCCCTTGCTCTCCCCCCATGCTGTTAGTGCAGTAGGCATATGCTTACTTGTCTTTGACAGTCTAATTCCTTAAGGGCAAGAACTCACCTCTTGACTGTGAAATGTTGCGTTTTGGATGCCCACCGACGATGCCTAGCTTGTAGTTGACACTCACCAGATAGCTTTTGAGGGTGTGATTCTTTCAAAACAGTGTGGCTGGCTTCGGAGGGCTGCGCTTTAACCAGTTGCACCACCAGGGAGGGCCCACACTGCATCCAGTCCATTGGTATTAGGTGCTTCGAGTCTTATTGCTCCGTACATCCCTGAGGCCACATCAGAAATCAACAAAAGAAAAAAGTGGGTGGTCCTTCGGTGAAGGAGAGGAGACTGACCCTGAGCATGCTCCGAGCAGGCGCCATTCCTGTGCAGGGCAGACAAGTCACAGGGTTGCCCTTGCTAAGCAGCTTCCTGCGGACGTGCCTTCTCCATGAAGCTTGATCTGGGAGCCCAAGACCCTCCGGGAGGTGGAGCAGGCCAGGAGTCATGGAGGTGGGCTCTGTGGCCAGTCCTCTGGATGCCTCCATCCAGAGCTGCTCTGTGCCCGCAGGCATCTCTCAATCTCCATTTCTCCACCCATAACAAGGGGCGGTCAGAGAACTGACTGTGCAGGGCAGCGGGAACCGGTACATGAAATAAGCCCTGGCTTCCTGGGTTCGTTCCCTTGAGTGTGTGACCGAATCCCATAGGCTGGGGCTCAACAACATACCTTTATTTCTCACGGTTCTGAAAGAAATTCCAAGATCAAGCTGCTGGCTGGCTTGGTGTTTTTCTGGTCAGGACTTCACTGTGTCTTTACAGTGCCTTTGGTTGGCACGTAAGTCCTCAACCTGACGGCATTATTTAACCTTCATTACCTCCTAAAGCCCTATCCCCAGTACCGTCACACTGGGTGGGTGGTGGGGAGAGAGGGTTGAGGAGGAGGTGAGAACTTTCAACAGATGAATTTTGAAAGAGGCGTCATAGTGCAGCCCGGAAGGGTGTTTCAGATGAGAGGAGACACAGCCCACTGAGGCAGGACACACGAGGCTTTTCTGTGTAACAAAGGGAGTATGAAGTGCTTGGCTCTAACATCAGAGCAGACTGCTAAAAGGCCATACAAGTGAGTGGACAGCGAGGGCTATCATGTGAAGCTTCATGCAGGTCTGATGCCATGCTCTGTTGAGCTTGGACAGTACAAAACAACTTCCAGGTCCAGAAGGAGGGAGAAGGAGCACCCTGAAAACCAGTCAGCAGAGCACGGAGCTCGTGCCGTAAGGAACCTCATGATCTACGGACATGCTTTAGGAGAGCTGCTTTGGGAGCAGCTTAGAGATGGGTCCCAGGCGGAGAGCCCTGGCTGTTCATACCTGAGGTGACGAGAATGCGGGCAGTGGCGGGGGCTGTTGGGGGGCGAGGTAAAAGGGAAGCACGCTACCTAGCCGGACTTGGAGGAGTAGGAAAGAAGACAGCGAGTTTTCTTAATGAACGTGTTTGTGAGCACAGCGCCTCTCTGGTGGGCACTGAGAATTGCCCGCCACTACTCTGCAGGGGGAGGACTCCTGGCAGCAGAGCCGCGGTGGGCACGAGAGCGGGGCGCAGCTGCCCGGGTAACACACCGACTGTGCCAAGCGTAGTTCTTAAGCACATCACCCACGGAGTCAGGTAGCCACAGCTCCGCAGGAGGTTCACTTCTCTATGTTACAGACAAGGAAAGTGAGTCGCAGAAAGGGTCGTGACTTCTCTAAGTCACATGGTATGTGGGGAGCTGCTCTAGAGTTCACAGTCCTGGTCATGTTACTGTGCCACACCATTCAGCACTGGATTGTATTGTCCTGTTTCATGCTTCACATGAGTCAGCTTTTAGTTTCCTTAGTAGGTGAGAAACCACTTATGGCAGTAATAAATAACTTCATTTTTATGGAATTAGAAAATTTAAAAAAAGGGTCTGTCATTTTTCAGGTAGCGGGCGCGCACGTATTCACACACACACAGAAAATTGGTACCATCTTTCTGGAGAGGACTTGGGCATTAAGTGTCCAAGGTCATTCACATACAAGCCTTGACTTCATTATCTTAGTCCTGGTTATTTAATCTCAGGAAATAGTCCAAAAGAAAAGCAAAAGTATGAGAATGTTAATTGCATCATTTCTACTAATTAAAAAATGGAAACACCCTTAAACGCCCACTAGTAGGGGAATGTTTGTGCGCATTAATCCACTTGATGTGTTTTTATTCTTCTAAAATGAAATGTAACTGCGTGTGGAGTGACAAGTGTTAAGCAAAAAAAAATATGTCCCGCGAATTATTAGGGTGATAGGTAGGAAATCAAAAGCTAGGTGGAAACTAGAGTTAGTAGGGTTCTGAATTACTTAATTTGTGGCTTTGCATCGCAGATAGCTAAGACCTGCCCATTTTTTAATTTTGCCTTGATTTTTAAAGATAGTTTTGACCTTGATGAAAACTTCAAGGCTCTTCTATTCAGTGGTCAAAAGACTGTGTTAATGTTCTGGGAAAATAGTAGCTGAGAAGAAAGACTCTATTACTCAGCGTAAGGAGTGTGGTCATGGGCTCGCCGAGATGGCGTGTGCTCGGGGCCTGGTGGCCACTGATCCAAACCTCAGGAAGGACTCCTGTGAGCCTTGCCAGACTCTGAGGCAGGTAGGCCAAGAGTGGGCACCTTCATTTCACAGGCTGAGATGCTGCCAGAGTGAGTGAAGACACGCTACTTAGCCTTACACTGGACACAGCCCAGCAGACCCACAGGGAACTTGGTTAGTGAGTTACGTGGAGCAGGTGTTTTCTACGCTTGTCTTCCAGCAATGGCAATAGGGCGTGTTAGCAGAACACTGTGTCGGGTGGTAGGGTGGGGGGAGAAAAGTAGTCCTGGGTTCACAATAAAAGATCTCTTAGACTAGCCTAGAAAGAGGCAGGACCTTGAACGAGGCAGTGACGTGTGAGCATTGACATTTCAGACCTCGTGCTTCTGTGAGCGGCAGCAGGGCGCAGGTGTGTGTGTGTGAGCGGAAGGGCTGGAGCTGAAAGGGAACAGCGAGCAGTGATCATGAAGGTGGAGATCCAGCAACGGGTAGGGCTGGGAGGACCACTGATGGAGACTTGAACTGAAAATGGAGTAGTGCTGGGCCCTCCCTGGTGGCACAGAGTGGGAGGAGCGCCGCTCTGCGAAGCTAAGCCCAGCCTTGGCCACTTCAGTGCGAGTTCCACCCACAGCCCTGGAGACCTCTCCTATGTCGCCCGCTGCTCCTCTCAGTAATGCACTTCTTCAGTCGGCCTGTTCTGCTCCCCACTCTGTTTCTGGTGAAGCCTCTCACCATCCCTGCACCTCAGGCCTGTATCCCATTTCTGTATGCATAAATAATTCTTTTTTTTTTTTTTAAATGATTACGTGCTAAAGGAGAGAAAAACAGTAGGTCTGCTCTTTCGCAGTGAGGTTGGAAGCAAACCTGTGTGCTGGCATTGCAGCATAACGGGATTTCATAAGGAGGATGATCATAGTATTGAGTGTTAATGTTACAGGAGACATCATTAAAACGCTAGATTTTGCGTATTTTACTCACTAGGCCAGTTAGCAGTACATTAAAAATTCCAGTTATTTCTGAATTACTAAGTGTAAGACACTGTTTTTCTCTCTCTCAGGAGTATATTCCGTCACAGCAAGACATTCTGCTTGCCAGGAGACCCACCAAAGGCATTCACGAGTACAGCTTTGAAATTAAAAATGTTCCTTTCAAAATGGTTGATGTAGGTGGTCAAAGATCAGAAAGAAAACGTTGGTTTGAATGCTTTGACAGTGTGACATCGATACTCTTCCTTGTTTCCTCAAGTGAATTTGACCAGGTGCTTATGGAAGATCGACTGACCAATCGCCTTACAGAATCTCTGAACATTTTTGAAACAATCGTCAATAACCGGGTTTTCAGCAATGTCTCCATAATTCTCTTCTTAAACAAGACAGATTTGCTTGAGGAGAAAGTACAGGTTGTGAGCATCAAAGACTATTTCTCAGAATTTGAAGGAGATCCCCACTGCTTAAGAGACGTCCAGAAGTTCCTGGTGGACTGTTTCCGCGGCAAGCGCCGGGACCAGCAGCAGAAGCCTCTCTACCACCACTTCACCACCGCCATCAACACGGAGAACGTGCGCCTCGTCTTCCGGGACGTGAAAGACACGATTCTTCACGACAACCTCAAGCAGCTCATGCTGCAGTGACGTGCACAAGACTTGCTATTTTCATATCTCTTTTTGTCTCCTTGATTGTTCTGTTTGTTTTTTAAAATAGCAGTTTACAACAGGACTTAGACAAATCTTGATTTTGTGTTTGACTTCTTGGAAATCTTAGTCCTTTCGTGGACTTTGGTTTGTGGCTGAGAGCTGTTGAACAAGCACATCTCCAATACTTTAGGCTTTGATCTGTCTCACTGTGGCTTCCATTTGAGTGAAGTTGTCACTTCCTGCCAGACCTCAGACTAGGTATAATCCAGGCTTTAAATTCTGCCACTTTTAAACTGAATTCTTCTGGAGTGCCAAGTGTAGAAGGTGTCTTACGTCTGTGTAGATACAGGTTAAGAATATACAGTACTAGAACAAAGCATTTTTGCCTGCCCTGCCCAGGTGGCATCACTTGCGCCTCGCTTCACAGCGACCTGTTTGAAAGGGCTATGGGAAAGCAGTTTGAGCTGTGGGATGACATTCTATAGACTGACACACATTTTGCCTTTATGTTTTTTAAATTGCTTACACAACAGTTTTTCAATTTCTGTGTTTTCCGAAGGTAATATTCTCAGTGTTTTAAAGTTTACATAGAAGCTTCTGGTCTGATGCAGGTGGAGGTTCACAAACGGTACGGGGGAGCAAAAGACAAGGCCAGAGGTGGCGTTCTGCCAGAGGTGATGAGCAGCCTGTAATCTGCCCATTTCCTGCTTCATTGTCAGGTATTTAATGTGCCATGTGGGAGACACTCTGGGCCTAACAGTAAATAAAATTGCAAACAGCTTAATAACAGGGCCTCCAGGATGGTATGTGTTTCACACTGAGACCGATACCTGCCTCAGACGATGTGGAGCTGACTGTAGGAAGCCCTCGTCTCACCACAGACATCTTCCTTTTGCTCCCCCGTCCCTTCCCGTCAGTTCCATACTGTGCCATTGGTGGGATTCTTGGTCTGAAGCGTCCCAGGCAGTATTTTCCTGTCAGATCATTCCAGGCATCATTTGGAATTCCTATTTATTCTTGGTGTATCTCTCAAAGATACAGTGTATGATATTTGTGCCGTTGTTTATAAATAATAAACAATACATTCTGAGGTACATTCTGAATGTTTAAGGATAATTCTGAGGGTGGTGAGTAGTAATTTTTCCAGTTCACACCTAAAGATGATTATATTTGACAACCCTTCCCCCCCCCAGCCACTTACCAAATTAAAATGGACCCTCAAAAAAGGAACTTTGTGATGTAAAAAACACACATTGTGACTTCATCAGGATGACGGGTTTGCAGCAGTAGAGACAGGCCGTGTAGGCTGCTTACTAGTAGTGTTAGAATTGGGCGGAGAAGCAGCTGCGCGAGGCTAGGGACATTTTGCAGTCTGACTGCTTCTCTCCTTTTCCTGAGCGTTGTGATTGAGACTGTGATCTGTCACTTTACTGTATAAGCTGACTGTGTTCTCAGGTATTTTATTGACTAGGAAGTTTTGAAAGAATGGTCAAAATGATTGATACCCAGCTTTCCCAAGACTTGTTATGTCTTGCAGTCCAGGATGAGAGTAGAGCTGTCAGTGAGCTGAACCAGGGAGGGGTGGTTTTTAAGAGATCTGGCTTCTCTTGCATTTGAAGTTCCATCACCATCATACCCACAATATCCAGTGCTTCATGCCCTGGTGTGTACATGAGCTGTAGACATGTAGCCCGCATCCATGCAAGCATTCAGAGTGGAACTCAAGCGTGTTTGAGTAGTGCTTCTTGCCAAAAAGAATACATTGTTTGAATTCACAGTTAGAATAATTTCAGTGCTAATGGATATCTGAATGTGTGCATTCAGTTACATTAGAACTTTTCTTCAATGGAAAGTCTTGTAATTTAGCAAATAGCTTCATTGAATGGCCAAAATTTTCTTTAATGCCAGTGAGGGCCAAAGTGAGTGTTCTGCATAAAGAGAATTTTAGTTAAGTTAAAATGTGAACTCTGTTATATGAACCATGCAAATGCCTGACAAAGCAGAAATCTCCAACTTTTCCCATCTTGACTACCACCAAGAATGACTAAAACACACAGATCCGATATTAGTCAGGAGCGTTTGTGACTTTCTTACCTGGTGTGTGTGATGTCTGGGAGCCTCCAGTTTTCTGTCAAGTCCAGAGTGCACGAGGCTGCGTGACCTGCGCTGAGGGGCAGGCTTGTGTTCAGCCTGGAGCTTTAGTCGGAATTCCTTGCAGGCTGTATTTTTGAACCATTTGAAATGAATTCTAAACCTAGATCCTTTTGAAGTAACCACTATATGAAGAGGGAGATGAAATTTTGTGAGCAAAATCAAAAGGTGCTCATAACTTTCTATGCCAGTTCCCCCCACCCCATCTCTAAAGAAATAATTTAAAATTCTTTGGTGTGTTTTTGTTTCTCCAAGAGTTCGTGATTATGAGTTAGAATAAAATGTGCCTCGTCCTCTTTCACGTTCTGTTCTAAAATCTGAATGTATCTTGGCTAATTCTTAAGAAATATCACACAAGTGTCTTCGTTGACCTTGGAGAAATTTATAGTATACAGAGTTGCCTTATAAATCAAAATCACCATAAACTTGGTCCTTGATTTTTATAGAGAAGAGGATTTTTGTCTTATATGTTCTCTGAAAATCTAAGGTATGCCACTTAAATATTATTTCCAGTAACTTGAATCATTGCTTTCTGCCAAATGTTGTATTCAATGGAAACCTTCATTTCAGTTTTATTGTCTGGAAAGGACCCTGTATAGCTAGAGAGCAACCCCAGCCAAAGGGTGCAGAATCGAATGAGAAAGATCAGTTGTGTTTCCTGTGAAGTTTCACTGGGAGGTAATTTACACAGTAGAGCTTCTCTGGCTCATCTCAAGTGAGCGATTGAGGGAAACCATGTTCAATTGGTAGCAGTGGTTGGTTTAAGGTAGAAGGAAGTAAGATTACCTCAATACCAAAATTATTAGGAGTATTCATTTAGATTAAAAAAAAATCACATGCCCTATACTTTTTCAAAAGAGGAAATGAGTCAGTCTTCACTTCCAGTGTAAACCCAAGTACTTGTATTTATGCTTTTGATAAAATGTATTTTCAGCAATAGTACACTTATCCCATTATGCCGTAGTTATGTGAAGAATAAAGTTGCCAAGTTATGTTCTGTTATGTTCTGAAATTCAAGTCACTATTTGAGAAGTCCTCAAATGGGTGGTTTCATTTCTAGTGAGACATTCAGACAAAACCCCAAGCCAGGCCATTTGAAACAAGGTTCTCTGCATTGCAGTCTGGGCAGTGTTACCCCTGTATATGTAACGAGAAGGCTAACTATCAGTGTTAACGCTTTATTTCTTGTTTGAACCCCTGAAATCATGCCTGTAAAATTCAGTCACATTTGTAACAAGCTCCCTAATAAATTTAGAGAAAGTCTCTCTGTTACCTTTTTATTTCTTTCACTTCTGTTTGAAGAATCAACGGGACTTTGCACATCCTTTTCATTCGGAAAGCTGACCCAGACCCAGGCCACCTTTACCTCCTGTCATGTCATGCTGAGTTCCATTAGTCAGTGCCATGCTGCGTCGCACTGCAGGCTGACGTGGGCAGGGAGGAGCTGTGTGAGAGTGGGCACAGCACGGCTGTGTCACGGTACAAGGTTACGTTAGGGCTTCGTAAAGTCATACAGGGACTGAAGTGGAAGTTTCAGCTGAACGTGCTAATAAACACGTTGGACTTGATTTTTTCCAGTACCATCAAGCTGCTGTCCCCTTAGGCCAGTGATTCCTACCACCATCTGCAGTCCAGTGTCTCCCACTGTCCCACGGCGGTCTTTTGTCTGTGCTTGGATGTGCCATTAGCATTTAAATAATCCTGTTCGCTCTTGTGACATCCATCCTAACACTGATTTCAGATGTCAGCGCTTATATGAAACAAAACGCATGAATGATAGGGCAGTATTTTCTGGGTACATAGATTTTCCAACTTTTCCAAATCTGTTGACAATGATGAGAAATTCCAGGTGGAGCCAAGTAAGCCAGGACCTGCTTGATGAGTGTCAGTCATGAACATCATGATGAAGACGCTACTTCTGTGGTGTGTGATTTGGGTTCAGGGAGCTTCTCGGTCGTATTTCTTGCCAGAGTGAATAATGCATTTGTCCTGCCTATTTGATGGTACCAAGAAATAAATGAGAGGAAGGTGGGTAGAGGTTAGTTCTGTGTAACTGTGAAGCCCGCTTTGCCACTGCGCTTTCTTTACCTCATCCAGAAAGCAGAATTGCAAAATGTTTTAAGTGGCTTTTCTTCTACTACTCTAAGGTGGTAAGAGCTCAACTACCCCAAGAAGCCTTATTAAAAGTATATTTTGTACAACCTCATAGATACTGTACCTAACCAAACATGATGTATTAGCTCTGTATAAAAGTATTTGTGGCTTAAGTTTTGTTTTTTACATCTTTTTATAACTCTCCAGGAATGAAGCACATCTGATATGGTTGTAAATTTTTTTCTTCTGTCCGTGCTTTAGTTCAGGATTGACAATAAATTATTTCTAAAGGAGGTCTAAAAGTGGAAAGAAGGCTTGATTTTATACAATGAGTTGCTTCTTAAGTCTTTTTTTACTTCTGTACATATTATGCAAACCTTTTGCCTCTTGCTATTAATATTTGCTTTGTAAAAATGACAATAAACATTTATAAACTCAAATACTATGATGTTATTTAAATTAGCAAGTCAGTATAAAGTAGTACTTGATTTAAAGTTTGACTGCGCAAGCTCAGCTAGTGACTTAATAGCACGGGAATCCATTAGGGCAAATCTCCAACACCACTTTGCCTCAGTATTGGTCTGTAAACTTCTTATTCAAGATGGAGATACGGCCTTTCCCCGAGGAAGTTCCCAGACACTTACATGTGCTTTGACCTGGGGATAATGAAGGGGAGCCGCTGTTTTTCTGAGCTCCTCTCAATGGCTGGAACTCCACTCAGCTGTCTCTGAACTCCAGGTTTGTCCTGGAGCTGTTATTTCTACTGAAATGGGGCTTTAAAAATGTACCATGTTACTGCTCATTTTATGTTTCTATAAACTGCTTTAAATTAAGATTCACAGAAAAATTGCCAACAGGGTAGCCACGCCTCCATAGCTCCCCCCTTCCCATCTTGTATTAATGGGGTACAGTGTCATCACTAATGCACCGCTACAGATACTTCATTACTAACCAAAGCCCATACTAGTATTTCCTTAGTCATTTCCTTAGTCTTTCCCCAAGGCCCCTTGGACTCCAGATTCCATCCAGACATCATGTAACGTTTAGTTGTGTCTGCTTGGGCTCCTCTTGGCTGTCACAGCTTCTCATACTTGTCTGTGTGGGACAACCAGCCTGCTTAGCTTTGAGGAGAGGATTCCCGGGGAGCTCCACTTTCTGTTAGGATCTGTCTGGGGGTGTCTCATGACTAGACTGGGTTCTGTGGAGGCTACAGAGGTATAAAAATAACTTCTCCTTAACTTGACTCAGGGACACAAGTCCACTCATCTTTTCCCCTTGCAACTTCAGCTCAGTGAGACATTGTTCAATAACTTCTCTTAGCTGGCATTTATGAAAGGTGAGCTGCCCTTCCTCAAAGCAGAACCAAGGGCCTCAGCCCACAACCGGAGTTGCAATGCAGGTATGAAGAAATAAATGGCCTAGCGCAGGGGCTGTTCCCAGACTGGTTGAGTACAGTCTCTGGCAAATAAAGTTCTGTGCCAAGGCCTCGCTGTGGGCATGAAAGCGCGCAGTTAACTCCCAAGAAAACTTGGACTTAGAAATACGGACAAGTTGGAGATGGCGACAGGTTTTCAGTGAGAGTTCACACCGCACATGGAGACGAAATTCACCTCAGTACTGAATCCCCCAAACAAGTCTTTTTTAAGCAAACAAAAGCACAAACCCTTTCATATGCTATTGTCGCATCAAGGAATATTCTTCTCTGCCCAAGGAAATAATAGCTGAAAGTTAAAGCCTGGCAGCTGAGGGGTTGGTTGGCACAATCCCATGGGGCCAGCATGGGGGGCTGCTCCTTGCCCACAGTGTGGGTTGTTGAAAAAGAACAGAGAAACTTTGCTGTCTTGTGAATGCAGAAAACTGGGTTTGGAGGACAAGCCAGAGGGTGGTTTGGGGACAGGAAATTGGGCAAATCCTCAAAACTGAATGACCCAGGGCAGCGTTTTAAAATGCAGACAGATGCTCATGTTCCCTCAGAAACGAGTGGGGCACCCGAGATACAGCGTTGTGCGGGGCGGGGGGGGGGGGGACCTGCAAACGCCCAACTACATTTCACAAGCCCTTTTTCAAGTTCACCAAGACGACAAATGGCACAAGCAAGCGTTTGATGGCGGCTATTCGGCTAGTCGAGGCGATGCGCCCTCACTGCCTGGTGCCAGGAATGCTGAGGAAGTTGTGTCCACAATGAACAGCTACATTGAGGTTGATTTTTCTTTTCCCCTTAAAAGAAAAATCATGATAGGAAAACATAAGCAATGAAACCTTTTTAAAAACTCAATCAGGGCCCTCCTGCTGGCTTCAGGGTTAAGGCTCGGTGTTATCACCACTGCCGCCTGAGTTCGATCCCCCGCCAGGGAGTGACCCACATGGCACGGCAGACCTCTCCTGACCCACCCGCTGCTCCCCTCAGCAGTGAATTCAGTCAGCCTACCAGTTCTGCTCCCCGCTCTCTCTGGTAATCCTCTCACCCACCCCGCCACCCCGAACCTCTGGCTCACATACACCCCAGTTCTTCTACAGGCAAAATACATGAATAAATAAATTAAAACTTGATCACTCTTCTAACTAATGACACCACAGCTTTGGACTTGGGCTTGATTTTCTGTACTGTCAAATACTGAAGAGGGGAGTGTGGCGCGTGAAACGAAACCCAAGGCCAAATTCTACTGACCTTGGGAGAGAAAAATAGAGTTGTTTTCTTTTTCTAGTATCCTACATGGAAAGTCCCAGTTCTTGTGAACGGCCTGGCATGCCGTTTGTTTTAATGCCTGCATGGGTGCACCCTAACAGTATCTGAAAGAGATCAACACTACACCGTGATGCAGCAATCTTGATGAACTTGCTTATTGATGCCAACTTCCTACACACAACCTTTGTGTTTATGGAGCGGGTTATACTTTGGGGTAAGGAAAGGGGGTGCCATTAGTGTGAAAAAGAAATACATTCCAGAAGCATCAAGTCCCTGCCCCACTCAGGTACTGCACCAGCCTCCCTTTGCACAATCCTTCCAGCTTCCCTTGGTCCGACTCCACAAGTCCACTCTTTCCCCTTGTTACTGCCCTCTGGTTCTCTTTGCCAGACCCAAACCTACTCACTCTTAAGGCCCAGTTCCGAGGAAGCTTTCTGGGTTTCTACCCAGCCTGAGGTCAGGAACAATGTTCTTCCTCTGAGTACTTGCCCCACCTCAGTCCTCTCGGGAGGCACTAACAGCATTCTGCCTCAGAGCTATATGGTCAAGGGTTGCACCTCTTTTTTTATATATACTCAAAAGGGCAGGTTTATTATGAAAAGGGAAGGAAAGTCAAGGATGTTTGCCCAGACACCAGCGGGCAGAAGAGCTGCCCCTGAAAGGCCAGGTTTGTGAAGAGAGGTCTGCATAGTCCCCAGAGGACAGTCCTGGGGCTCGGGGGGGCCAGCTGCTTGCTTGATGCTGAAGCAGCTGTGTAGACACAGGTGGGAGGGGCTGCTGCTCCCCTGTGAGCTGAAAGCCACACAGATGCCCTTGCTCAGCTCCCCAAGGGTCCGCTGATGTTTCCAGGAGGAGCCTACACAGAGTCTACCTCAGGAAACTCCCAGTTGAGTGGTCACCTGACTGAGGCCACACGGGAGGGGCGGACAGAACGCCCCCTGTTGTGTGGGTGCTGGTGGCTCTCCAGCTGACTGTTACTCAGTCACTCTAGGAGTGCCCTGATGAGACCATTTATCTGAGAAAAGGAGACTGAGTTAGATGGCTTCTGTGGTTACTACATACAGATTCTCAAAAGCCTTCTAGAATATTCCAACCTGTGATGATTGCTTATGGTAGAGTAGAGTGATCACACAGAGTTCCTAGGAGAAGGTCTTCAGATCTTGCTGAAAGTAATAGAGAGGGATTCTGGGAGAAATCATAAGTACCTTCTAAGACTTACAATCTAATTTTAAAAAAAGATTATGCATATAGAACTGGGGTTCAGGCCCGAAGTGCAGGTGGTAAGAGAATTCACCAGAGACAGAGTGGGGAGCAGAACAGGTTGACTGAGAAGTGCATTGCTGAGGGGAGCAGTGGGCGGGTCAGGAGAGGTCCTGCCATGTGGGTCACCTCCAGGGTGGGGATTGAACTCATGCTGAAGTGGCTTTAGCCTCTTAGTGCTGCGCTTTAACCCGCTGCCCCACCAGGGAGGGCCAGAATCTGATGTTTTAAACGCTTTTCCTGCACACTTCCTCATGGGAAATTTCCTTGCAAAAAGCCATAGACAGTCAGGTCATGTTAGTCTTGGCATCTGCTAGTCTCAGAAGCTCGTTGGAATATATGAAATTACCTGAAGGGCAGCTCCTCCTGTCTTCTGCTTAGTTCAGCCTGAGCGCCATCTCATGGTTCTGGAGGCTGGACCAGGGCCCAGTGTGGTCAGGTCTGGCAAGCGCCCCTGTGGGTGGTAGACTGACTTCTCACGGTCCCCTCACCTGCCAGAAACAGCACTCGTCTGTTTTAAAGCCATGAGCCCATATATCAGGGCTCCATCCTCATGAGCCCATTTCATCCCCAAGTTCTCACCTTCCAGTACCGTCATTTATGGGATTAGTTTCAACAAGTGAATTTGGTGTTCTTAGCAGTGAGCTCATAAATGCCACCCAAAATGTCATCTGGCTTGCCTTGAATCCAATTTGATTTTCTTTTTTTCCCCTCAATTATCCCCCCCAGTGATGGGGGCAGGGATGTAAGAATCTGGCCACTAGGGGCCTCCCTGGTGGTGCAGGGGTTAAAGTCTCAGGACTATCAAGCTGTCACCAGTCAAGGAGGCCTGAGTGCCATCCAGGGCCAGGGAGCTGACCCATGTGGTGCAGCAGACTGCTCCTGTCTCACCCACTGCTTCCCTCAGCAGTGTATTTCAGTCAATTCACCTACTTCGCTCCCCACTCTGTCTCTGGTGGGTGGTCATATCTCTGGCCTATACCCCAGTTCTTGTGTGCATAAATAAATAAAAATCAATCTTTAAAAATAAAGAAGAAGAGTCCAGCCACTCTCAAACATCTGTGGGTCCATACCTTTTTAGGTATAAATGTTCTCCACATGACACCAAAAACTCTTGGTGGGAAATCACCCCCACATCTCACTACTCTACAACTACCATAACTCATTTTGATATTTCTGTCTCATCAGTGTTCCCTCTGTGTGAGTCATCAACATACCACTAGCTTTACTTCCACTTCCAGTGATAATTGTTTGAAATAGTTGCATGTTTCACTTAGTGCCCGCTTCTATTTTCTACTTGAACTTGGGGTCCAAACCAGTGATGTAAACTCTTCTTATGGTGACAACAGTGAAGATGTCTGTTTGTTTTCAATTCCTGCCAGTCAGATTACTCCTGAGCCAGACACCAGAAAGTTTGAGTTAAAGTTAATATTATCATCAGGTAAATGCAAATCAAAACTACAATAAGCTACCACATCACACCTATGAAGATGGCTAAATAAAAGGAAAAGACACTAGCAAGTGTTGACAAGAATGTGGAGAAATTAGAGTCTTTATACATTGCTGGTGAGATTGGAAAATAGTCCAGCAAAATAGTGATGCAAAATTGTTAAAATCATATTCCATGACTTTGTTATTATGAAGTGTCCACAAGAGGCCCATATGTGGACAGGGGACATAGCTCGGGGCTAGGAGTAGAGAAATGGGGAGCAAATGTTAATGGGGCGTGCATCCTCTGGTAATGATGAATTATGCTTAGATTTGCACGTAGGCTTATACAACTGTGTGAATCTACTAAAAGCCATTGAATTATGCCCTTTAAATGTGTGAATTTTATAGTACATGATTAGATCCACAGTAAGGATGTTTTGTAAAAAGAATGTAAGCCTTTGATCACGCCATGCCGTTTGCAACAAGTCTGAAAATAGACACCAAAGGTTGACATTTTTCAGCATGATGGTGAGCACAAGACATTTTGTCTTCTTTACACTTTCCTGTTTTCTAAATTTTCTACAAAGAGCATCTGTTGCTTTTCTATTGAGAAATGAATAAACATTTAAAAGCAAAAGAGCAACTCTATATTTGTATAAGCTTCTCTGTGCTTGTTTTAAAACAATTCATCTACTTCTTTTATCTCCATCATCACACTGGGATTACTTACTTGCTTCCCAGTCTGATTTCTGGAATAGACTGTAAACCCTCAGAAGGCAGAGAGTACTGGCTTTGTCTCATTCACCGAGTCTAGTAGCTTCAGGGATATAAGTGATCAGAAAAGAATTGTTCTGAATTTATTGTTACTGCTGGTGATAAAAAGATGACCCGCCTATGAAGTTGAATTTAAGAGGCTCACGCTCAGGGCCTCCCTGGTGGCCTACGGGTTAAGCCTCAGCTCTGCTGCTAGTATAGCCTGAGTTTGATGCCCAGCCAGGGAGTGACCCACATGGCACAGCAGACCTCTCCTGTCTCCCCGCTGCTCCCCTCAGCAAGGTATTTCAATAGATCTGCCTGTTCTGCTCCCCACTCTGTCTCTGATGAATCCTCTCACTCCACCCAGTTCCCCTCTGCTTTATACCCCAATAAATAAATCTTTTAAAAAACTCACACTCTGGTGTGGGAGAAAGCACAGGGCATAGTTAAGCCAAGCTATCCAGTAGTAAGTCCAGGCAAGGGTACTAGATAAAATGCTATGGCCTTCGGAGAAAGGCTGCCGCTCCCATCTCGATAGAATCAGAGACACCTTTAGGGAGAGAAGGCATTTGAGTAGGGCCTGCAAACGTGACTTCAACATTCCTGGAGCTGAGAAGCAGGAAAGGCTGTATGCTGGATGGAAAGAGCAGCATAGAAATGAGAAGGCACCTTCCTGAAGCAGGCTTCCATAGCACCCTCTAGGTAAATAGGGTGAACAATTCCCCTTCCACCATCCCCAGAGGTTCACTGTCTGGTAGAGGAAACAAAAATATGGAAAATATGACAAAAGAGGAGTAAGCTAGCAGGAGTTCTAGGCAGGGTGTGGTGCAGGTGCAAAGCATGAGGCACGTGAGGCCCACAGCGGAGGAGCCATCCCCGAGACACAACAATGGGGAACAGTGACTGCGCTTGCCGCAGCTGCCTCAGCGCGAGTTCGATCCCCGCCTGACCCAGAGGTGACCCGCATGGCGCGGCAGACCTCTCCTGACCCGCCCGCTGCTCCCCTCAGCAGTGTACTTTGTCGATCTGCCTGTTCTGCTCCCCGCTCTGTCTCTAGTGAAGCCTTTCACCAACCTCGCACCTCTGGCCTGTACCCCAGTTCTGTATGCATAAATAAATAAATATTTTTTAAAAAAAGAAAGTTTTCACGATGAAAGAAAAAATTCCGAGGTCGTGGCCTCACTGGGGTGGTGGTGTAAGTGTAAAAACAGCTTCAAAGCCGAGCCTTGGGGGGTTCATCCGGAAGGGGTGCAGGGCGAGCTGTACCGTCTGAGAGCACGATCCTGTCATCTCAGCACAGTCCTTGCGTGACGGCCTTACAACCAAACCCTGCGGGACTTCACTCCCCCCTCAGACTTTATGGGATCCATTTCTAGTTAATGGCCTTTTTGCTTAATAATATAAGAGGCCCAAGCTGCCTGTTCCAGCAGAGGACAGAATGCATTACATTTTGTTCCACCCAAGCCAGCCACTCTAAAAGGCGACTTTTCCAAAGAATTCCTGAGCAGCTTTTCCTTTTTATTTTGGAGGCCTGTTCTAGGGGTGAGCACTGTAGGATGCAAGGCTTGGCGATAAGCGGACTTGGATTCAAATCCGCTTCTCTGCTGACTAAGCTGAGTGGCCTTGGCCAGGAGCTAGTCGTGGGTGTGTCCTCAGCAACACCTCAGCGGCAAGTTTGTGATGAAAGGTCAGATGCAGAAGCTGCCAGTCTGGGATGGGAATGGGGAGCTACTTCACCCCCTTGGCTTCGTCTTCCTTCCTTCTGTCTCATCTTCCTCTTTGTCTTGGTTTGTCACCTTGACAACGTCTCCCAAACAAACACAAACCGGTGTGAAATTCTCAGACTATCCATCACCTTTGCTGTCCCTAGGGACACTTGAGCTTAAAGTCCCCTGGAAAAGGAATCCTGTTGATTCTGGTGGCTGGAGGCAGGGTGCAGCCGGAAAGCTCAGTCTCTCAGTGATGGGCTCTACCCCCCCCCCACCATGGCCGAGCACCACAGATATTAGTCATTATTCAGTTAATGACCAACGCCCACAGGCGTTCAGCACTGCTCTATTTTTACGTGGGAACACCAAGATAACCTCTTTTAAAGCCACTGTTGTATACAGGCTCATTCCTCAGTGGCCAAACATTTCTAGAAAGAAATGGGGTCCCAGGTTGCTGCCCCACCCCCGCCTCCCTTTGGCCTTCGAGTGTGACAAAGTGGAGCTGGATGTGGTCTCTGCCTGAAGCTGGTTATTGTAGGGGTCTTCCGGGACCCCTCCTGCAGGGAGAGCTCCCTTGCAAACCCCAGTTTGCGTGCGTGACAGGCAGCAGAGTGAGCCATTTGTGTCTCCTCAGGAGGGAATGGAGACTGCAGGCACTTGCAAGAGGCGAAGCAAAGGGGATGGGAGGAAAAACGCTGGCAGTGGAAGGAAACTTTGTTTTGTGCCAGCTACGGGCAGGCTCCCACCCGCTGAGGGGGAGGGATCACCATGGCGGCTTCCTTCAGAGGGGAGCCCCATCCAGGAAACTTACGGGAGGCAAACTAGCTCCAGGGCTAGCCGTGCTGTCTGGCTCTCGCTCTGGGGCCTTCCACATTCTGCAGTTAACCACCCAAGCTAGCCGGACTTGGCTGAGTGGCGAGCACCCCCATGGGCCACCAACGGGTGATCAGGTGACCTCGCCTGAGCCAATCAGCCTCTGGAAGGCACCTGCCTTGCTTCTCTGGTGCCCTTTTAGGTGGGTGACAGTGGCTGAGCGCCTGGGTCCCATCTGCCGGTTTATGGAAAACATGTCCCACTTCCTGTTTTTTATAAGATGTATTAATTTATGCACACAAGAACTGGGGTACAGGCCAGAGGTGGGGGGGCTGAGAGGATTCACCAGAGAACGAGTGGGGAGCAGAACAGGTGGATCCACTGAAACACACTGCTGAGGGGAGCGGCGGGGAGATGGGAGAGGTCTGCTGGGCCCTGTGGGTCACGCCCTGGTCAGGGATTGAACTCATGCTGCAGTGGCTGCAGACAGCTTCATAGTGCTGAGACTTTAACCCTTGCACCACCAGGGAGCTCCCTCCCCCTCCTCACCCGCAGCCAAAAACATTTGGAAAGAGGTCTTGCCTTGAATAGTTAGGGTCATGTCAGTCAACCCCCATTTCTTTTCATTTGAAGCTGCTTAATTTGCTCCCCAAATAGCCTCATTGTGTTGGATGAGAATGTTCTGATTTGGCTTCTGATGGCAACTCTCACTTAAGGGATTGGCTTTAGACTTGGAGCAGAACAGCACATCTTGGGGTCCCTCCTTGTAAGCTCCCCTGTGACAGTGCAGAGCTGGAAGATGGGTGTTCAAGGCTGTTGCAGACTAATAGGAGGTGCCCCTGCCTCTGAGTGGGGTTTTCAAAGTCTCACGTACTCACCTGTGTGGTTCCGGGCACCATAAGGATCGTACCTATCCCAGCACCAGAACCTGAAGCTTTATAATTTTAGGCAAATTCAAAATTGTTCAGCAGGGAGACAGACTAGTGGCGGGGGTGGGGGGGTTACTTCTGGGTTCACCTTTATCTCAGGGGTGACCCTCGGAAGGTTGTCCTGCCTCTCTACACCTCATTTTCCTCCTTTGGAATTGGGGATACTAACAGCTGCTTCACGGGTCCTCTGAAGAGTAGGAGAAACACTCGACCTGGGTCCAGGTGAGGGGAGCTGGCTTCCCCGAGTCCGTGACTCAGAGGATGGCCGGTATGCTCACTTCCTGTGGCTGCTGGAACAAGCTCTTGGTGGTGGAAAACAATAGCCCCCTTTCCTCTCAGAGTGCCGAACCTCTGGAAACAAACCGTTCCCTGGGGGGCTGGCGGAGAATCAGCCCCTCACTCTTCCAGCTTCCGGGAGCTCCCAGAATCCTCGCCCTCACATGGAGGCCAACACCCTCACCTCCCCGCTTCCCTTCCCCTTCACTGTGCCAGGGGCCTCCGCTCATAAAGACCCATGGGGTGCATTTGGGAGTCGCCTCAGTAACCCAGGAGACCCGGACCTTAAATCACATCCGCAAAGATCCTTTTCTCCGTTGAAGCCACGTTCCAGGGTTTGGGGCTTAGGACTTGGCTGTCTTGAGGGGTGGGGAGGCTGGAGGGAAAGTCCAGCAGCTGGGACTTGTGCCTGACTGCCCACTGGCTCTGGGGACGGACCTTGTCCTTTCCAGAGCTCCTGACACGCGGACACGTCATCTGCCCCGACGCGGCACCTCTCCGACTTCCTATGTCTGACGACAGCCACATCAGTTGCTCCATTACCTTCCTCAGAAGTCTTTGACCCTTTCAGTTCCTTCCCTTCTCTGCCGCAGCCCACACACCCACACTTGCTATCAGTCACGGGATCTCAGCATCACCGAGCCCCTGAGCAGAAGGGAAACTCTTCACCAAGCACTTCTGGGTCGCAGTGGCGGAGCTGAGTCCCGGGAAGGGCAGGAGGGTCGCAGGTGCCCCTGTGCTTCGTGGCTGGACCAGGCCTGGAGCCGAGACCCGCTCCCAGATGGCTGCCGCTGCCCCTGCCCCCCCAATGCCCCCCACCTTTTAGCCCCACCTCTGCTGCCACTTCCCCTTTTTTAAAACCAATATAAAATTTATTTTGACGTCATTGTGTGCCATTTTCCATCCCAGTTGTCATCCCCGTGGGCTTCCCATCACCGAATCCCCCGTGTGCCATCACCGTCGTCCCGTGCACTCCCCCACCCCCATTTTTGACCCCATTCCCCACTCCACCCCCACAAAATGTCTCTGGTACATGGTTACTCATCATTATTATTATTTTCTCCCCTGGTCCTTTATACTCCTGCCATGACACTCCCCTTTCATGGGGCCCCTTCCTTGTCCAGTTTCTCCTCTGGCCAGTCCCCCCGTGTAAGTTTCACTGCTCCCCCTAAAGACACCTGCAGAAATAGATTCAAATGCCCAGTGACTTGGAAGTGGCGTCCACCCACTCACGACCGAGCATCTATCACGTGCCAGGAGTTGGGGTGAGCGAGCCCCAGGCCAGGCCTGTGCTCTCAATCTGGTCTGCACGCTGGCTGCTCACCTGCTCCCCTCCCCCCACCCGGCCGCCCACAGCTCCGGTGCCTGCACACCCCCTTCCTGCGTCAGGGGGCTGCCCCCTGCCCCCTCCTGAGCCTGGAGGCGTGGACACAGTCTTCAACGCCAAGGTACATCCCTGCCCATGACGCCTGCCCCACTCTCCAGCTGGCCCTGAATCTGGGGGAGGGGGTGCCCCTGGGGGCTCTTCCTGGGATTCCTGTCCTAGAGAGCCTGTCCTAGAGAGACTGAAGGCTCCAGGAGCTGCCTTTTTGCCACTGGCTGTTTTCCCACCTCCTTCTCTTTCAAAAATCTTGGGGTTTCACTGTTGCCCCTGACGCAACCCCACAGTCCCCCTGAACACAACACCCCCTGCCCTCACTGCTGTGGCTGAGCAAAGCTGGGGTGAGTCCCTCAGCCCAGAGGTGCTGGGAGCAAGAGGAGGCAGGTGCCCGTGGGTGCCTGACACCCATTCCCACCCCAGGCCCAGGAAATCGGGGTCTCCAGGAGTCCTGGTTTGATGCCAGTGAGCAAATGCCGCTGTGCGTGTTTAAACTGGACGTGTCCTTTCTTGTGACAGCGAGAAACCCGGCCAGCTGGGCAGCACAGATTCCTGACATTTTTCTGGGCATTTTACCTCCCGGGGAGTGTGGATTTCATTACCTGTGCCGACTTCTGGAACCAGCAGCCGTGATCCCGGCACGCAGCTCGGTGGCCGAGGAATCACGCAGGCAGGCGGGGGGCTGGTCTCTGCTACTGGAAGACCCAGCGTGACGTCTTGGCCGGTTGGGTTCTTCAATCCGGGGGAGGCTGGATCGGCCCCCAGCTCCCACGTGGCTTCTCCGTGTGGGTCTCCACCCGGACAGTCAGCCTCGTTCCAGAGCAGCTGCGGGGCCCAGGGGTAGGGCTGCCGCTGGGAGCAAAAAGGAGCAGAGGATTATGGGGCCTTGGCAGTGGGTGGAGTGACTTAGACGTGTGGCCCTATACCCCTAAATCCTAAGTGTTGTGACCTCAGTAAGAAAAAACAATTAAAGTGCAAAAACACAATCTACCAAGCTTTCTTAAGGTGTAAGCCCAGAGCTGTCACCTCTATCCAGTCATTTTTTTTTTAAGATTTATTTATTTATTCGTACAGAACTGGGGTACAGGCCAGAGATGCAGAGGGTGAGAGGATTCACCAGGGACAGAGCGGGGAGCAGAACAAGCAGATCGACGAAGTACACTGCTGAGGGGAGCAGCGGGCGGGTCAGGAGAGGTCTGCTGCACCATGTGGTCACCTCCGGGGCAGGCGGGGATTGAACTCATGCAGAAGTGGCTTTAGCTTCTTTGTGCTGTGCTTTAACCCGCTTCGCCACCAGGGAGGGCCCATTTTTTTTAAAAAAAAAAAGATTTATTTATGTATACAGAACTGGGGCACAGGCCAGAGGTGCAGGTGTGGTGAGAGGCTTCACCAGAGACAGCAGGGAGCAGAACAGGCAGATCAACCAGGTACACTCCTGAGGGGAGCAGCGAGCGGGCCAGGAGAGGTCTGCCGCGCCATGTGGGTTACCCCTGGGGCAGGGATCGAACTCGCTCTGAAGTGGCTGCAGCCAGCTTGCAGTGCTGCGTCCTAAACCCCTTGTGCCACCAGGGAACAAATACCTTGGGCCCTCCCTGGTGGCGCAGAGGGTTAAAGCGCAGCACTGCAAGCGAGCTGCAGCCTCTTCAGCATGAGTTTGAGCGCCCCTCCCCCCCCAGGTGACCCACATGGCACGGCAGACCTCTCCCATCTGCTCCCCTCAGCGGTGTACTTCATCTATCTGCCTGTTCTGCTCCCCACTCTGTCTCTGGGAAATCCTCTCACCACCTCTGGCCTATACCCCAGTTCTGCATAAATAAATAAATCTTAAAAAAAAAAAATACCTTTAGTACCTGGAGGTTTGGGGGTGGGAGGTGTGTCTGATCTACATCACATCTTTCCAGGTGGGTCTAGGTCTTTGAGGGTTGGAGGGGTATTGCTGCTCAGCTCCCCTGGAGTTGCTATCAGGCATTCCTCTTACTGGGAAAGGACGGGGGGCTCAGAGCGGGCCTGTCTGCTCCAGCGCCTTCACCTCCAAGAGACTTCGGTGGAGGGGGCCGGGAAGCCAGTCTCTCATTTAGCAGGTGAGAAAGCTGCGCCCATCGGAGTGTTTAAGACACTCACTGAAGGCCCCAGCGAAACGCAGCAGGTGAGACTCGAACGCTCAGGACTTTTGGTCGTCACTGAAGCAAAGGGAAATAAATTTGCTTTTCAGAGTTTCATCTCCCAATCAGCTTGTCTGGACTGGACCCAGCCCGTGAAGAGACGCCCACTTTTGCTCCCACAGTCTGCCCTCATCCAGATCTTTACTGCTTTGCTTCAGCCCAAGAAAGAGTTCATCTGAGCACCTGCTGGTGAGTGGAGCTTATTCAAGATGTGTTCAAGGAACATCCTAGTTCCTCGAAGGATCGAGATCACCTTCCCCTCCTCTCCCAGGAGAATTTTTGGAAAACACTTCAATATTCGAAAATGATAAAGTGTTGGTGTCTCTGGGTTCGTCTCCTGGCCTACTTCGGTTTACATGTTCATTTTAATTTGGCCTAATTTTCCCTGCCTTATTCCCTTCTCTGCCTCTGTTTTTCCTTGTTCTTTTTTTAGATTTATTTTATTTATTTGTGCATACAAGAGCTAGGGTGTAGGCCAGAGGTGGGGGTGTGTGTGAGAGGACTTACCAGAGACAGAGTGGAGAGCAGAACAGGTGGATCTACTGAAATACACTGCTGAGGGGAGCAGCAGGGAGACAGGAGAGGTCTGCTGTGCCCTGTGGGTCAGCTCCCTGGCTGCAGTGGCTGTGGACAGCTTCATAGTGCTGAAACAAAACTAACCCCTTCCGCCCTCAGGGAGGCTGTCTGTTTTACTTCTACGATCTGCCCAGAGGGAGCCACTCTCTCCCTGGACTACCCCCCCCCTCCAGGCCCTCCAGGAGTGCAAACACCCTCCTCCCCTTGCTGATTCTGTTTTTGCTATTTTAATTGTTTTTATTATAATAGTTTATTTTCCCATCACTTTGTGCCTTTTTCCATCTCAGTTGTAATCCCTGTGGGCTTCCCATCACCATATCACCCATGTGCCATCACCATAGTCCCATGCACTCTCCCCACCCCCCATTTTTGATCCCATTCCCCACTCCACCCTGGTACAATGTCTCTGGTATACAGTTGTTCATTATTATTACCCCCCTCCCCACCCCGGTCCTTTACACTCCTGCTATGAGTGAGGCCATCTGGTATTTTTCTTTTCCTTTCTGGCTTATTTCATGAAGCATGATCCCTTCCAGCTCCATCCATGTTGCTGCAGAAGGCGTGTGTTTATCTTTTTGATTGCTGAGTAATATTCCATTGTGTATATGGAATCTTCTTAACCCAGTCATCTACTTTCGGGCATTTGGGCTGCTTCCATGGCTTTCCTATTGTAAATAAAGCAGCAATCGGCCTGCCCCCCTGCTGATATTTTTAGCCTCGTCTCCAGTGCCACCCCCACTGGCTCCTGTGTCCACCCCGCCCCTCCTAACAAATGCGACCTTGCTAGGACTTGGAGCCTTTGGGCCACCAGGCGTGTAGCTTTGCCTTCTGTCCTCCCTTGGACAAGCTCCCTGGAAGGAGGACATGCAGCTGAGCAGACTTCACTTTCCCTGAGTCTCGGAGCCACAGCGCCTTGCCTGGGGTGGTAATTCCAGATCCTCTGGATAGGGCCTTTGCACAATTGCCTTTCTCACCTTTCCAGAGTGGTGAATAAGTTCTACCAGCAACCATGAAGTCACCAGCACCCAGAACTTGGAAACAGGGAAGTGAAGATTTTCCCTGGAGACAGAGTGGCCATGGCGCCTGGTGTATCAGAATTTTAGACAACACATCATTTTGTACGTATAAGCATGTTCCATTGATATCCGGAACATGCACATCCTAAAAATTACTATGCCTGTTTGTTTGTCTGAAATGCAAATCGAGCTGGCAGTTACAGCTGGTACCGCAATCCGACTAGGAGAGTTAAACCACAAAACTAACACACACGGATTAGCACAAAGAAACGGAAAGTCACCTGAAGAAATCCGAAGGGGCCCTTCAGCAAGATTTGATTATAATGAGAGGATAGAAGAAAAGCATATTTACAAAAACACTTGGCACCTCTTCCACGGACGTATCTTAAGAATGTGCCCAACCAACGAATGGGGAGGGTAGTGCCGAACAGCGTGGGCCGGAGACAGGCGTGGGTCACTCTGGTGGAGTCCAGCACGCCTGCCACAGGGCCTGGGGACCCTTGGATCTCGCCCTGGAGCTCCCTTTCCCGGGTCTTTGAGTGTAGGGGTCACCCAGAGAACGCCCCAGGATTACCGATAAACCTTGTTACATCCAGCTCCCTGGATCTCCAAGAGTAAAGGGCTGATGTGTGTTGCGCCCCCTGAAGGAGGCGGGTGGCATTGAAGCTTTCACCCCCTGAGCTGGGGTCACAGGAGGCTGAACCACTCCTAGTGTCAGCTGTGTTTTCTTTCACTTATCGTAGTTTTTCGGGGTCTCTACTACAGCAGAGGGCCGCAACCATCTCTGCCGGGTTTAAGTGCAGAATGATGTGTAGTATTTGCTGAGCTGTAACCCTTATACAAATCTATCTCAGTTTCAGAGTATAGAAATAGACTGAGAGGTTTCATAACCCCTTGCCCAGGGTCATACAACCTGCTAAGTGGCCTGGCGGAGCCTCAACCCATTTGCAAGCCATTACTAGCATTTTGGCAAACATCTTTGCACACACACACACACACACACACACATTTCTATATCAAATAGGTTCACATTCTAGATACCGTGTTGCAACCTTTTCTTAAAATCCAGCAAGGCCTTGGGACTCCTAACTGCCCCCTGGGGTAGAATCAGGCCTAGAAGAACTTTTATGCTGAATAAATACTCTTGACAACTCAGAAAAACAAGCTTGAGAAAACTCCAGATAAGAAATCCAAATACTAAGGGGACAGAAATATTCCCCCTTGAAAACAGGTCGCGTCACCCACAGCCCCCACCCAGGACTTTCCATAGATGCCTAATCAGCTTTGAAGCTACTTCAGTCTCCTGCCTGGAGTCGAATCTTCCCACCTCTGTGTTTTCAGAGTAGACTGAAGTTATTTGAACCACCGTTTAAGCTATTTTATCCAGGGCCTTCCCTAGTGGTGCAATGGGTTAAAGCGCAGCACTGTGATGCTATCAATAGCCACCAAGGCCTGAAGGCCATCCTTGGCCAGGGAGTGACCCCCAGGGCACAGCAGGCCTCTCCTGTCTCCCCGCTGCTCCCCTCAGCAGTGGATTTCAGTGGATCCACCTGTTCTGCTCCCCACCCTGTCTCTGGTGAATCCTCTCACCCCACCCCACCCCCAACCTCTGGCCTGTACCCCAGTTCTCGAATGCATAAATAATTCTTTAAATAAAATAAAATAAATTATGTCACCCAGGTTACCAGGCCAGATCGAGAATCAACAGAGATGTCTAAAGGAAACGAGAGACCCAACACAGGAGCAGAAGCAGGACAAGGAGGCTTTGGGGAGCTGGGAGAGAGAACCCTGAGCCGTGATTTTTATCTTGCCATTTCAGAAGCCGGTTCACTGCGAGGATTGTAAGTTGATCTTCTTGGGTGAAAATGATAGGAAATCACTGCTTTCTTATCACAAAGACATCTCTCCAAAACTCTCCTGAGCAGTGTCTGCCCTTGAGTCTGGTGACAGGCTGTTCTGTCGGTGAGAATTTCCATAATTAGAACTTGTGACCAGTACATTCAGCCACGAGGCTCTATCACAAGTTCTTGCAAGTGCTGGCTTCTTAGCCACACTGACCTGTTAAAGTGCCAGGAAGTAGCTGCATTTCTGCTTCTGAAGTTTTGCTGTGTTACCACAGGAGTCACCTTCTGATACCAAACCTGTTACCTGGCACTCTTACTGCGCCCTCTTGACCACCTCAGAGGATGGGAGTTTGTCTGAGACCAACATTCAAGGGCTGAGATGCCTTCACTCGAACTTGAATCCCTTTCTTGGGTCCCATGATCTGTACCCCGAGCGCCCCGGCCTGACCTGAGCCTCCAGAGTACTATGAGGAGGTAGGGTCAGCCCTCACCAAGCCCCATTCCCGCCCCCGCCCCCGGCAAAGCCAAGTGTCTCAGCCTGTGCCCCGCCTGCTTGGCTGACGGTGCTCTGAGCCCAGAGAGAACAGTGACCCAGAAAGGCGAGGAGGGAGGCTCAGAGGGGGTGTCTGGGTACCTGGGTGTTGGGTGTCAGGGTGGGGTTGCTGGCACTTTGGCCACACTTGAGACCTTGTGCCCTGGGTACAAGCTGTTCCCTCGGCTGGGCTCCTGCACCCGCCCGGACTGTGGCTCCCAGCTCCAACCCTTTTTCTCTCCAGGATGAAAATACCATTAGGGTGGTAAAATATAACACAGAGTCATTATGAAGAAAGCAAACACAGAGCACACGTTTTTAAACTTGCTTTTATGGGTACATGAAAAATGCATGTGCACATTTTATACAAGATATTTGTAACTTGTGTGTCTTGTCTTCACACCTATCCATTTGTGTATGAAAATGTAAAGAATCGCCGTGGCATATTGTAAGTAGAGTATTGGAACTCATTTTCACTCAGTGTGTGATGGCTGTAGATGGTATCCATAAATAGGGACCCCAAGTGAATAGCTTTACAAAATAGAAAACTACTGACTGCTCATTTCAAAAATTGTAATTATACTAAAAAATGTAAAGAAGAAAGTAAACATCATAGAAAGCTCCCCTTCTAGAGACAGCCATTTTTAATATTTTGGCAAACATCTTTCCACATACATATATTCCTGCTCAAATTACATACAGTGTTTGAAACCTTTCGGAAAAATTCAGCAAGATCTTGGCCCCTTCTTTCTAGGTCAGTGATACATAGAGCCTAGGATAATCTTCTTGGTCATTGCATAATATTTTATTGTGAGATGATAACTTGACCAAAATGTTGACTGATTTATCACATTCATTAATGACTGAGCAATTCATTTTCAGGCTTCTAGAATTATAAATAACACTGTGATGACTGTTACTACACATAGAATATACTTCTGGAATAAGAACAGCTTGGAAAAATCAGACACTACAATTTTGGAGGCATATTTGTGTGAAAATGTCCAGAAGCTTGGTCACTGTTCACACAGGTTATTTCTGGACAGAGGGGACCACGTGTCATTTTGTCCTTTTATCTACTCTTCTGCCATTCTGAAGTTTTCAGTGATAAGTAAACCTTACTACCGTCCTCCAGTATGTTGAGCCTAGTGGAAGTACATTTTTATATGGTGCTAGAGATATGTCTTTTTTTTAATTAAAAATTTATTTATTCATGCATACAAGAACTGGGGTACAGGCCCAAGATATGTGGGGGTGAGAAGATTCACCAGAGACAGAGTGGGGAGCAGAACAGGCAGACTGACTGAAATACACTGCTGAGGGGAGCAGCGGGCGGGTCAGGAGAGGTCTGCCGCGCCATGTGGGTCAGCTCCCTGGCTGGGGATCAAACTCTTGCTGCAGTGGCTTTGGATAGCTTCATTGTGCTGTGCTTTAACCCGTTGCGCCACCAGGGAGGCCCCGAGACATGAGTCTTTTCTTTATTTTTGCATAGAAGAGCTGGGGTGTAGGTCAGAGGTGTGGGGGTTGTGAAAGGATTCACCAGAGACAGAGTGGGGAGCAGAACAGGTGGACCTATGGAAATACACTGCTGAGGGGAGGAGTGGGGAGACAGGAGAGGTCTGCTGCGCCCTGTGGGTCACTCCCTGGTTGGGGATCAAACTCAGACTAAGCCCCTAGGCCACCAGGGAAGCCTGCGATGTGTATCTTCTGACCCCTCAAGGGTCACCTCTGGTGATGCTCTTGGTTCCTCTGTCCCCATTACTGGCCTGCCCTCTCCTCTCCAGGCAGGTAATTCTCTCCATCCTGTCCCGAGGAGGCACAGATGGGGCCCCAGGTGTTCAGTGGGGATCTGCAGCTGACCTTGAGCGTGAATCGGACATAAGGTACAGTGCCACATTTAATGCACCCTCACGCAGCCTGGACGTGGGCTCAGGTCACGAGCTATGTGGTCTTCAGCCCATGAGCAACCTCCTGAGGGACACATGGTGACAAGGAGCCCTTTCTGCTTCGGGTGGTGAGAGGCGGGGGAGCTCCTTCCACCTTCAGGGAGGCGTGATCTCTTATCACGCCTGCAGTGACCTGGCTGGGGGAGGCTGGTGGCTTCTGGCCAGTGCGGTCGCTTCCCCACAAAGTCTGCCGGGACACAGAGGATGGCTTCAGTATTTCCATGACGGTCACTGATTGAGCAGGCGCTTTCATTTTGGTTAGTGAAGACACTTCCTCTTTCATCTATGTCTCATGCAGGCCTCCCCCCATCCGTTCATAGAGACCAAAGGAGGAGAACATGAAAGAAAAACAGAAAAGGTCAGACGTAGCTGAGCGAGGAAGACGGGGAGTCACCTGGGGGATCACAAGGGCCTCTGTTGGGCCTGCCTCTCTCCCCTCAGGTGATACCCTAGCACTCGCCCAGGCAGGCCTACGTGCTGCTGCAGGAGACCCTGGGAACCCTGAGTCCTAGTTTTCAGGGGGCAACATACTTGTGCTAAAAATTTCAGTCTGCATTTGTGGCATTGATCGGCGAGATAAACAGATGTTCACACATATGTGTGTCTAAATATGTCCACACACACATCAGAATGAGGTAGCTTCTGGAAACTGTCAGAAGCACAGAAAATAATTTGTCCCACCAGACATCAAAGAACTGCAAACGGGGCCACAGCACCAGAGTGCTGGGTGACCGCGTGCGTAGCAATTTGTAGCGTAATTGATGATAAGCATCTCTGCTCCAGTAAGTTGAAGTAGAGCTGTAACATTTTGTTTGTTCCGGGAAACAGTAACTGAAGTCACCAATCATAAATAATAAAAGATAGAAAAAGTCCTCTTTTAACCTAATGCACTGAAAGATTTCTTGCTTTTCATTTCTGCTAATGGCCTTCTCTCCGCTGACACTGCCAGACGGGCCCATTACTGACAAATCAAGCAGAACATGGTCCAAAAGATCGTTTGTAAGTTGGTTGTTTGGAATGCAGAATGTGTTTTCCCTAGAAACCGAACTTCCCAGGGAGGTGGTTTATTTCAGGTTCACTTGCACGGCTCTCCTATCCCGGTCTTGGGGTCTTGGGGGGCAGGCTGTCTGCAGGCCATGAGGGAGGAAAAGAAATTTACTCTCCACACACAGCTCTGGCTCTGAGCACAATTTCAAAGTAGGTTAACTCGCTTTTCCATATTCCCACCTCCCGGGGTCATCCGGGTTCCATGGCCTCGTCCCAGGTCTCCCTCACCTGCTCTGGGCTGTGCTCCAGCCGCCACTCTGTGACCTCAAGTTACCTAGCTGTTCCTGCTTCCGGACCCATCAGATTTCCACTTCCTGCAGCTGATGTCAGTGGAGGGCTAGATATGAAGTTATACTAGCAGGTGAATGACTGTGGCCCCTTAACTCTCTTTGTGTATTGTCATGCTCAAGCTAGCTGTTTGTGGGATTTGAGGGTCATTATGATCGCTAAGAGATAGGGGCGAAGACAAGGCTTAAGAGATTCAGGAGTTCACACTCATTAGTGCCGCTCTGTAGCTTGGAAATAGGATGGCTGACCAGAGGTTTGGACAAGAGGGAATCACCCTTCAGGGAACAGCATGCTTCTCTCCCAGATCTCTAAGACCTGCAATGGATAAGCTTCTTTCTCGTACACAAAACCGTCAACTCATTTTTTGTAGCTTCTGATAAAAATTTAACAGACAGTCAAGGGTTGCTAAATGTTTGTGGAAAGTTCTAACGTGAAAGAAGAAGATCAATACAGAAGAAAGAGCAAAGCAGTCTGGAAGTAATATAGCTAATATCCACAGAGAGAGAAAACATTTTACCTATGGAATGAGAAACAGTGCAATGATCAGAACAAGAACGGACTTTTGGTTATTACAGTGCAGAATGCTTGAAAAGAAACATTTGAGGGAAAAGATGGAAGACAGTAGATGAAAACTTTGGAAGATTTTACGTGAGCCAGATGAGAAAACAGGAAAGAAGAGGGAAGTAGAGAATCCATCCTAAAAGTCCAACATCTGGGAAAAATGGGGAGGATGAGACTTTATCAAGAAATAATAATAATAATAAAAGGGACCCTGGTGGCCCAGCTGGTCAAAGCACCGCACTATGAAGCTATCAGCAGCTACCGCAGCATGAGTTCGATCCCCAGCCAGGGAGGTGACCTGGCCACTGCTCCCCTCAGCAGTGTGCCTCAGCCACCTTTCCTGTTCTGCACCCCACTCTGTCTCAGAATGGAAGACACAGAGCGTCAGGACTGAGGGGCCACTGAGCAAACACCAAAGTGAGTGAGGGGAAATGTGCAGGGTAAGATACAGCCTTAAAATTTTTATGAACTTAGGAACTTGGGGAGACCCTAAGCTCTCCCCAAAATAGTAGAAACGCACAAAGGATTAGGAATCAAAATGGCATTAGTGGACATCAGAAGAAAATGGAATAAACTCTTCATTACTCTGAGGGAAATGGTTGCTCACCTAGAATTCCACACCATCCCAGGTGAACCCTTGATCAAGTGTGAGGATAGAATGACATTTTCAGATACGCCGGCTTTAAAGCATTGCTTTCTGCACATCTTTACTCCAAAGGCTCCTGGGGTCTGCTTCTGTGGCCCCTGGGCATGTCGCTCCACTGGAAAGGCCAAAGAGCAGGCCAGAGACATTGATATAGAAGAGGCGCTGGGCAGCGTCAGGACTCAGCCAGCCCTGTGCCCCGGGGAGGCCGGGGCCGCTCTGGGCCTTGGGGTGCTCCAGTGGAGGGCCCAGACCTCTGAAGCCTGGGAAACTGAGTAAACCAAACCCCAGGGCCGTCCAGTCTCCTCCTGCGTCCCAGGTCCTATGAGGCTTTAGGAGTTGGTGGTTGGTCAGGCTGGCGAATGCCACTGAGTCCCACCACGGACAAATAGCGACCTAAGTATATCCCTTCTGCTTTGGAGGTTTGGGTCACAGATAGGCTCACCCCCAGAGCCAGGTTTGGTCCTTCTCCCCCAGGGAGAAGCTTCATGCTGTCTGCTCTGTGTCCACCTTCCTGCAGAGGAAACAGAGAGAACTCTACTGTTACAAACGGGCTTCCTCAGCCCCTGACGTTTTTCAAGGACACTCATTCAAGATCTGTCACTTAAGAGACACCCGGGGTTGCTGCCTGGGCACTGCCTTTCTCTCCCAACCTTCACTGGAAAACACTCCTAAGTCCCCATTTCCATTCCAAGCTATTGCCCTATCACTACGAAGCCACCTCTATTCTTGTTACCTTTGGGTCATTTTATTTGAGTCTTTTTAATAAAGATTTATATTTTATGTATTTATGCATACAAGAGCTGGGCACAGGCCAGAGTTGTGGTAGTGAGAGGATTCACCAGAGACAGAGTGGGGAGCAGAACAGGCTGACTGACGAAGTGCACTGCTGAGGGGAGCAGTGGGGAGACAGGAGAGGTCTGCCGCGCCATGTGGGTCAGCTTCCTGGCCGGAGATCGAACTCGTGCCGCAGTGGCTGTGGATAGCTTTATAGTGCTGAGACTTGGCCCCTGCTCCACCAGGGAGGCCCCTGTGGGTGAGGGCCCAAGTTGTCACTTGAACAATGTATACAAGTGACAAAGCACATTGTCACTTGTGCTTTTCTTCATCCTAATTCTCTTTCCCATCCTCCAGGAAGGATCCACATGAAGTTTTCTGGACAGCTTTGCCGCTTACCTCATTATCATTTTCTCCACCTTTAACCCTTTGTTGATTCTCCTCAAAGGACCTTCACTCATGCCTGTTGGGTCTTTTCAACGCCAGGGTCACCCCAGCCTCATCTGTTTCAACTCATGGGTCTTGACATCTCAAAATGTACTCAGCGCCCCTGACCACCCATCCAGCTACTGCCCCTGGCATTTATCTCCATGTTTCTGAACAATGTGTACATAGTGATCTGTGGACTTACGGTACTATCGACTGACTTATTGCCATGACAAATACTCAGCTCTCTCCCACATCCTCACCCTTCCTGCCTCCCATTCTTCTCAACAGAGTGCTAGCATAAAGCATGACTAAATCCATACAGCCAGTGTTTACAGAATGACGTTCATGCAATATCGTCACTGCAGAGCCGAGGAGTGTGCTCGCTCAGCTCCATGGTTTCTTGTCAAATTCTTTATTTTTACCTGGAGTTAATAATGACTTCATTTTTGTTATGTGATTTTTTTTTTAACTTTAAAAATGTTTTCTTGTAGTAAAAATACACTTAACAGGTAAGGCACCATTTCAGCCACTTATAAGCTACAGTATCACCAAACTAACGTCACCAAGTAACCCACACTGTGCCATCTGCTTTCAGGACTTTTCACGTCCCCCAACTGAAACTTTGTACCCAAAAAATAATTCCCATTATCCTCCCAACCAGTCCTTGGCATTAACCACTCTGCTCTTTAGACTCCTTTTTTTTTTAGTGTTTTTTTTTAAATTTTTATTATAATAGTATATTTTTTACATCATTTGTGCCTTTTTCCATTTCAATGGTAATCCCCGTGGTTGAATTCCTCTTTAATTTAAAAGCATGGTTGCCGCCTTTGTCTATGCAGGCCTTCCTGCACATATGTGCTTGAGTTTATTGTAAGGGAGGGAAGAGAAGCAGGATTAGATAAGGAAGGAGAGACACACTCAACAGAGGGAGTTTTCTGATGGGGGCTCCCAGTTGCAAGCCCTCCAGCAGCCCTGCACGGATCTGCCCAATTCTTCCCAACCAAGAAGTTGATTTTACGAGCCATTTCCATATTGGAAATACAGTGGCAGATTTCCTGACTTTCCTGCACCAGCGGCAATGCTCATAGGACACTAGCCTACCGCCCTCAGTGCCGTCCGTGGTGAGCATCCTGTTTAGGGCCTGTGTCCGCCGTCGGTGTTCCCGTCACAGTCCTGGAGATGACCTTCGGAGTTCTGCCATGACCTTGGATCTAAGTCTTCATTGAGCCAGGCCCGGGAGTCCCAACCATCATTTTCCGTTTTTAAATATTTGCCTAGTTTTTTTTTTTTTTTTTAATGACTTCCTCTCTCTCCTTTTTTAATGCTTCATCATCTGTTAGGCACTTGCCAGCAATATCTTCGCCAAAGCCCCTCCCTCCGGACCTCGCCACTGCCCTGTTTCAGGCTGCTGTCCTCTCTAAGCCTACGACTAACTACCCGCGGCTCTGCGGAGACCCCATTTCTCAAATTCTTACTTTCAGTGTCTTTCTCTTTCTTGGCTCACTCCTTTGGTTAGGGGGGAAGGCTGTCCTAAAGGAACTCGCGGAGATGGGTGTCAGGGCTGCCAGAGGCTTGCGATTGGGAATCCAGTAAGAAAACACTCCCCTTTTGAGGCGTCTCTCCTTTATCTGCAGCGTCCCTTTAGGACATCCTTTGCCCCTTGGGGTGCCCTGTAACACTTTGACTACTGTAGCGTCCCCGGGCCAGGCACGCGGTCGCCCGGACTCACCCCCCACTCACTCCGCCCGCGTTGGGGCTCCTCCGCGCTCCGGGCAAGTCCAGCGGGGGTGGGCGTGCGTCACCCCGCGCCCAGGCAGGTTAAGTGAGTCACCCGGGGCGCTGCTGCAGCCCAGGCCACCGAGCACCTTCACCAACGCGCGGAAGCCGCGCGGGGCCAGCCCGGCCGCCCCGGGACCCACGCGGCCCCTGGGAGACGAGCGGCAGCGCGCTGCTCCCCACCCCCGGCCACGAAGGGGATCGGCTACTGTGGAGACCTCGCTGCCTAGCGCCCCGGCTCCAAGTTGAGCGCCCCGGCCACCGCCGCCAGCAAAATGTGGGCGGGGCGCCCGCGGAGACCGCAGGCTATGGGGCGTGGTTGGGCGTGGCGACAGCGCGGGGCGGGGCAATGGGCGG
>NW_004567139.1:3582750-3590153 GCF_000260355.1 Condylura cristata
CGCGGGAGGCGGCGGGGCGGCGGCCAGGCCTGGTGGGTGAGGGTCACGCGTTAGAATGGTCGGAGCCGCCCGGGTCGGGCAGTCCCGCTGTGGAGGCGGGGGATGGTGGCGGTCGGCTGGGAGGGATGACGGTGTGGGAGGGGTGACCGCAGCGGAAGCTGGGAGGGCAGCGGGGGCGGGGTGTCTCCCGGGGGGCGAGGAGGCCCCAGCTCTGGGGAGGCACCCCGGGGAGAAAAGACGTAGCCAGAGCCTCCTCGGGATCATCCCCGCTCCATCCCTAGGGAGGACAGAGTCGCGCCTGCAGGAGGCCGAGCCCAGGAGCCCATCACACATTGGTGCGAGATGCTATGGCAACCTGCTGCGGGACGGAGGTGCGTGTTGCTATGGCAACCAGCTGGGGTCTGCCCCCTTTGCCTGAGATGTCCTGGTTTTAAGGTTGAAGTGACCCTGATCCGCTCTCCCTTCTCCTATCTCATCTTCTCCCGCGGGTCCTTACAAGTAGACCTAGGAGGCCTCAGACTTCGCACTGCCTTTTACATTTCAGGGTGAAAGCGCCCCTTACCCGTTCCTGGCCAGGCACCAGCATGCCTGTCCACAGGTACTAAAATGCCTGTCCTAAGGGAAGACACTTCAGAGGGGGCCTTGCTCCCTGACGGTAGGCAGAGGGCACATCTGCTTGATAGTTGGTCCTATAGATGTCAGGCATCAGCTCAGTTGTGGGGCACTGAGGGTTCTGTGCCCCAGTCAGAACTTTGAGGATAAAGCCCTCCATTCTGGAATTTCCTCCACACTCTGGAATATGAACATGCAAATGTCTGTCCAATCAGAACTGCCATTAGCTTCAAACTTCCTATCATTGCCTTAACATTTAGCTGCAAGAATCGAGATCGTTTGCAAATATGGTGGATTCCAGACAGAGCTGCCGCATTTTTTCCTTTTCTCACTCCAAAAGCTTCCTGGTGGAACAGCTGTTTGAGCCACTGAAACAGAAGGATGAAGCTCTACATAGGAACCTGATGTGAATGGAAGAATCCTCTCATCGTGAGTCTGGCTTTGGGCTAGTCATTGGATGATGCCTTCCCCCCCGGCACTGCGACTTTGAGGCGATAAACTCCAGTGACCCAGATCTGTTATCAGCTTGCAGTTAACTTACAGAATGGGTTGGACTTATAGGAGTTCTCTTTTTATTTGCTATTGAACATCTTGAGTCACACTGGCCACAATGAGTGTTTTTCATGTGGCCCAAATGAGTCAATTCATAATATTATCGTTACCCAAACAACAGGCCACTGGCAAGCAGGTCAGGTTCTTATAGTCCCTGCTAGTGTTTATAATGGGAGGCTCCCCAAGAAAAGGAGGTGTGAATTTCATGAGCTCAGCTTCACTTGTTTAGAAACTCTCCCTCAGAAATTGATTGGAAACGAGGAAAGCAAACAGGAGTTTGGTGTGACAACTTGGGGCTTTCACGATTAGTTGTTCTACACGGGCGAGAACGCTGTATGTGGAGGTCAGGAAGGTGATAGTCACCAGTGGGATGTGCATTTTATATTTGACCACCTGTGCTTTCTTGGTAGATGCAAATAGTTCGGCACTCCTCACAGACGCTGAAAGCAGCCCTCCTGTCAAAGAACCCAGTGCTTGTGTCGCAGTATGAGAAGTTAGATGCTGGGGAACGGCGTTTGCTGAACGAAGCCTTCCAGCCGGGGAGTGGCCTCTTTGGGCCCATCACCTTGCATTCGCAGTCGGACTGGATCACCTCCCATCCTGAGAATCCCCAAGACTTTGAACAGTTTTTCAGCGATCCCGACAGAAATGCACCCTCTCCAGAGAATCACAGTATTTATATCCAGTGCATTGGTACCTATGGCTAATATGCTGGCTTTGGTTTGGTTTTGCACGACTTCTGTTGCCAGGCCTAGTTGGGCCTTATGGTCTGCCTCTAGTGGACAGTCGTTAGGCCCTTTTGGTCATTCATTCCGTGGTGGAATTTTTAGAGCCAGACTGCCTTAAAGGCGGAGACTCTGTTCTGTGTAATTCATGTCTATGCATTATAAAGGTGTTCGTTTCTAACTGTACATTTCTAATTACAGATAGAAGTAGAGCCTGAATATTGGGAATGTTTCAAAGTCCATCTTTAAATTTTCTTCTGGTCTTATAGGATCTCTAGGCAACACCAGAATTATCAGCGAGCAATACATTAAGTGGCTCAAGGGCTACTGTGAAGCATTTTTTTATGGCTTGACAGTCAAGCTCCTGGAACCAGTCCCTGTCTCTGCAACGAGGTGTGCCTTTAGAATCAATGATAACACAAAAAACCTACAAATCCATGCAGGTGAATTCAACAAAGCTGCCATTTGAATTAAGTAAAGGAAATCAAATATGGATAATACATATGACATATGTACATTTCTCTGAATAGGTGACATCCTGAGGTTCTTAAAAATGAAGAAACCCCAAGATGCCTTCTGTATTGTGGGGATAACAATGATTGATCTTTACCCAAGAGACTCCTGGAATTTTGTCTTTGGACAGGCCTCTTTGACAGACGGTACTCCTTTTTGATGTTTTTGGTAGAAACTTCCTTAACGGGAAAATAGCTGAAAGAGGGGGAAAAAATGTCAACCAGTTATAATGCTGGTATCTAAGGCTGTGACATTTCCAGAGCAGTGTCAGCCGTAGCAGGTGGTGTGCTGTTCAAGAATGTTCTGTGATCTGCCAGGCCATTTGCTACCCACCTGATGTGGAGGCTAATAGTACCTATTTCACAGTCTTTTGGGTGAAATTTACATAAAAGAGTCTATGCGTAAAGAGTGTGCCATGTGCCTGGCACAAATGGAAGCATCTGGCACCACAGACAGTAGGTGAGTGAGTCACTGGTGCGGTGAGTTAGATCAGGGTATTTGAACTGTCATCAGTGTAGGTAGGAAACTTGATGGTTGTGTCCGCTGCTTTCATCGAGGGCATAGCCAGAGAGCGGGCCGCTTCTCGCTCAGCCTGCGTCTTAAGAAGGGAACGTCACTGTGATGTGAGATGTGATGAGCTTTGGCTCATTGGGAATTCTGCTGGTAATGCTGGGCTAGGAGGGGGCTGGAAGCCTTTCCTAGTGATGCTGTCTTTTCTCTTTTGCCTTCTCTCTCCCTACCTGTCCATTTTGCTATGATTGCTCTACCCAGGGCATAAAACAGGTTCAAAGAGGGAAAATCCAGTAGACTCGGGGCTTGGCCGGGGGAGGGGGGGAGGTGGAGCGGGGGGAGGGAGGGGGTTGGGATTCATCAGCATGCTGAGGGTGGGAGTGGGTACCCAGGCTGGACTTAATGAGCTGATGGTCTGTCTGGGGGGTATGTGACAGAGCTGTGGGAGGTGGCGCTCTCTCTTAGTCTTCACAAGTTGGGGCCAGGTTACCCAAGCACCTCTTCTTCCCACCTACCCCTTCACCCTCAGCTCTTCATTTACATGGTGATAGGCCCTCATGACCCCATCAACATAACACATTCCCTTGGAGACTTGCTCCCCCGCCCCAACCCGTCCACCCCACCCCCCTTCCTGAATTTTATCTCGGCTAACTGTCTATCAGAAATAAGCTTATATGAGCTAAATTTTTATGTCCCCTTTTCTTATTAACCTGATGAGATGGAAATATTACAACATTTTTCAAATTGTTTAAATACTGCTACTTTATCTTATATGTTCGAGGAGGCCAGGGCGCGTGCCCCCAGTTGCTCCAACATTCATTCTTTCGGGAGTTAAGCTTCTTAATATTGCAGGCGTGAGAGTATTGTAGGGAGAGCCGGACTGAGCTGCCTTGCAGTGCAGCGGTGTGTCACTGCAGGTGACTTTATTCTCTCCATGTTTGTGATGATTGCTCCTTTCACTGGACAAATATTTACTGCAGAAGTCTCTTTGCAGGATTATTAGAAGAAAGAAAAGTCGTGACATGTGTCACTGAGATATGCCATTGGCTTGGCCAGAGGAAGTCAGTGTGTCACAGAAGCAGACTGGGCTGTTCCTTGGCCTCCAGAATGTCCTCTTTCCCCACGTTTCAAACACCAGTCGATACCCTTTCAAGGGTGGGCGAGGAATATCCTTTCTAAACCGAGCTGGGCATAAACAAACTTACTGGAAGTTCACTTCCTTTTTCGGGCAGAGGCTCTTCTGTCTAGGAGGGGCCACCCTGGGGCATGCTGGGGGCCCTCATTCTCTGGCATGTTTTGAGGTGTGGGCCCCTCGCTGGCACACAGGCTCTGTTGACGGTGACCTTAGTGGGGAGAGCAGTGACCGCTGTCCCTTGTTCCTGTTGGGTGTTTGATTGGGACCCCTGAGCAGAAGACTTCAGAGACACACACTCCCTGGCATTTATAATGCCTTAGGAATTCGCCTCAAGTCCACTGCGTTTTCCAGAGCAGAAGTGGATAGGGCCGTCGGGGTGGAGGCCCCCAGTCCTGCGCACCGCAAGCAGGCGCTGAGTGGGCCCCTGGCGGCCTGGGTGTCCTCCGCCCTCGGTCTCACTCTCACTCCGGCCACTTTTCCTCATGGTAGGTGTGGGGATATTCAGCTTTGCCAGGTACAGCAGTGAATTTTACAGCTCGCACTTCGAAGGCCGAGTGAAGAGGCCGAAGAAAACATCTTCCAATGACTATTCGATTTTTGATGACTATTTCGTGCCTGACGTGGTGACGAGTGTCCTGCTGCTTCGGTCCTGTAAGGTGAGTTCCTGCAAACTGACTACACTGTTTTATTCCCGTGGCTGGCCAGTCCTGGACGCCACAGCCCAGAAGGCAACATTCCAAAGAGTTGGTGTCATCTGCATATTTTGAGTGGGCATTGCTCGGCCAAAATCAGCCATAAAAACAATTGATAATTAGTGACACTCACGAGTGTCCCAGCCGGGTTTCTGTCATGGTCCCCAGCAGCCTGGGCTGTCTGGCTTCCTCTGCATTCGCTTCATTCTGGAATCTGGCAGGGAGCAGCTCACCTGTGCTTTCATGCTGCTCAGGTCCTGGGGTCAGCTGTCCCCTGGACTCGGGGAGGCCTTCTGCCGCAGCCTCTCCAGAGGAGGCTCCCCTGTGCGCCCCAGGCCGCCGCCTCTGCCCTCAGACCGTCTTCCTGTTCCCTGCCTTCTCCTGGCCTGCGCCGGCCGCCCTCGGAGACAGCCTCTGTTCTCACCAGTGTAAGCCTGTGTGAGCCCGCACCTCACGGACCAGCGTTCTCACTGTTTCCTGTGCCGCATCCTGGGTCGGCTTGCCCGGCACGGGCCCAGCCCTCTTCCTAGCGACTAGCACCTTCAGCAGGAAGGCTCCAGAATCTGAATGGTGGCAAGGACCCCACTGCTGCGAGCCACTGCTCTTGGGAGGTTTTGTCCCAGTCGTCACAACGGAGGAGGGGGTGCAGCTGGCATCTAGTGGGAGGCCAGGGGAGCTGTAAGCGTCCTGTGCGGCCCTGGGCAGTTCCTCCTCTGCCCCCCAAGAAAGATCCCAGTCAACTGTCAGTGGTGTCGAGGCGGGGAAATCCCTGCTCAGTGGAAAGAATCTAGGACCCCACGTGAGACGTGGAGGGAAACGAAGTCCTGAGGGTCGAGCAGATCTGAAGTTTTGCTGATGAGGTCAGGGAGCGGGCTGTTTCTTGTAAAAGCAAGAGGAGGAAGGGGGTGTGACTTGGTGCTGACGGAGGCACTGACCTGCCTCGCTGTGGCTGTTTTCCAGACCTTGACCCACGAGATCGGCCACATATTTGGACTCCGCCACTGCCAGTGGCTCGCGTGCCTGATGCAGGGCTCCAACCACCTGGAGGAGGCCGACCTGCGGCCCCTGGACCTCTGCCCCATCTGTCTGCGCAAGCTGCAGTGCGCCCTGGGCTTCAGCATAAGAGAAAGATACGAAGTAAATTGGAAGGGGGGGAGCCAAAAGGGGAAGTGGTTATGTAAGCAGCGAACTACCATTTTCTATTAGACCCTTTTCTGGAGCTGTCATCTATCAGAGGAAATTAGTGCAAAGATAAGCAGGAAGCTGTGGTTTGAGAGACGAGCAGAGAAATACCCTTCTTCAACACTCTGACTTCTGAATACTACCCTGTGTGCATGCTGAGGAGAGCTTGGGGGGAGCGGGGGGGGGGCACGCCTCTCCGTCGCTTAGGCCTGGAGCACTTGACTTTGCAGAACAGGGTGTTGCCGTGTGTGCCGAAGTTCGTTTTCAAAATCTCTGTCAATATGGTGATTTATCTCGACAGTTACGGGGCACGGGTGTCTTCATGGGGGGGGGGGTTTCCTGAAGAACCTCACTAATCAGAGTGCACGTGATGTGCGTGTCCACACGCATCCTACCCACCGGTAAAGCTCGTGTGTGCGCGCGCCTGCGTGTGCCCTTGCACGCCAAAGACACGCGCAGCACAGAGGAGCACAGCGGAGGCCTTGCTGTGCGTTTTGCAAGTGCAGAATAGAACATGTCCTCCTGCCCTAAACCCCCAAGAGACCAGGCGCCCTGGCTCTCCCGCCAGCCACTGGGCCTCCCTGTTTGTTCGTGGGGTTCACGCGCAGCCCCACGCGGGTCCCCGTGCACCCCACGTGTCACCACACATGTCACTCATCGGTGTCACATTTATCAAGTGGGACGTCTCCCCGGGCTAGTGCAAGTCACTGTGTAGGGGCCAGGGCTGGAAGCCAGGCCTTGCTGTTGCCGAGAACAATTTTGCTGCCCTCTGTGAAACCACACCCTGTTTTCTGTCCTTCAAGGCCTTGGTGAGGTGGATGGAGGAGGGGTGTGCGGACACACCGGGAGTCACTTGGAAACCGAGCCGCGAGGACAACGCTCGTCTGCCAAAGCCCGTGGAAGCCTTTAAGGAATGGAGAGAGTGGCTAATAAAATGCCTCGCTGTTCTCCAGAAGCAAGAACCTTCAGATATGAGTAACTAAGATAAGCGCTGGCTCTCCTGTGCCTGCCCGTGGGTGCGGACTGCGGGGGGCGGGTGGGCAGCAGGCTGGAGCCCTTGAGAAGCGCGGAGCTTTGCTGTGAGGGTCCCGGCGGAGGCCGGCAGGGCTCGCCCTTCCCATTGTGCTGGTGCCCCGCGAGGACCAGGGCGAGCTCGGAGCAGGAAGTGAAGCGAAGCTGACGTGGCCTGTGTCCCCAGCAAGCGTTTCTGAGGAACACAACTTTTTGGACTTGGAAACCTGAATTCCTGGGTCACCATTAATGCAGTAAGATTAAAGCACGTTTCATAACTGGGCCGACGGTCTCCCTGGCATTCGCTCTTCTCATTGATGCAACTGCTTGACTCTCAGAGCATCTAGCAAAAGGTGGTTTGTCATTAAGACTAAGCAGATAGTGAGAACAGAGCCCCAGCGGGCTGGGCCCTTTATGGATTCTTTTTTTTTTTTTTTAGAATTATTTATTTGTGCATACAGAACTGGGGTA
>NW_004567139.1:3591112-3613190 GCF_000260355.1 Condylura cristata
GGCGCCCCGACCGACTGCGAGCCGCGGGGCCCCCCACTCCGAGGCGGGGCCCTGGGGAGACGTCTGGAGAGGCAGCGGAGCCCGGAGGAGACGTGAGTGCCACCAGCCCTGGGCGGGCGGAGCGCTGGGGAAGACTAAATCCAAACCAAACGTTGGCCCACCAGACCACTGACGGTGCCCAGAGGGAGGGGGAGGGCACCTCGGGAAGGGGGCGATGGCTCGTGCGGCCGAGGACGGCTTCGGACCTGGCGGCAAACTCGGCGTGGTCCGCACACACGCTGCCGCTCAGTGGCGCACACCTGATGTTGCAACGCAGCGTTGCTTACATCAAATCCAGTAGGAAGTGCTTGCTTTGCTTTTTATCCACCCTCCTCCTGATGGATAATCTAGAGCAGCACCGGAATCCTCCTCCTGATGGATAATCTAGAGCAGCACCGTCCACACCAGCCATGGGACCGTAAGGCAAGCCACGCAAGTACATTTAGGCGTTTCCAGCAGCCACATCATCCGCACTGGCAAACTCAGGCCCGTGAAGTGAAAGTCAGGGCTGTCATGTCATTCGATCCATTCCAGATGGTATTTCAGTGTGCGATCTATATAAAAACTGTTGTGATCGTTTACGTTCTTTTTTCTTACTAAACCGGGTATGCCATGTATATCTACAGTACAGCCCAATGCCCACTGACCACCTTCACTGCGCACCAGCGCCCCCTGGCTCCAGGCTTGTGTAGGACAGCTCTGCTCTAGATTAGTGCCAATGTCGATCTGGTCCACGGAGGATACACCAATGAGACTGCATTGATTAGAGGGAAAACTGTTTGTAAGGATAAGGTCGTGCAGGTCTCCTGGTGCTGAGTGTTGACCTTCAGCTGAAGGGGCATGGGTGCTTTAAGGGTTTTAGATTCAAGTTGATTCAAGTTTGAATGTTGTTATTCTCCATGGCAGATAATTAAAAAATTATATTTTCATTGAGATAACATTAGTTGCTAATATATGCATTTCAAGTAGGCAGCATTGTAATTCTGCTGCGCCTTGTGGGTCAGCTCCTGGTCCGGGAGCAAATTCAGTTTGTCATGGTGCTAGCTCTGAGACTCAACCTCTAGACCACCAGAGAGGCCCACTATTCTTAATTTTTTGATGTATCTCCGTACTGTTTTCCATAGTGGTTGCACCACTTTACATTCTCACGGACACTTTTGTCTGTATCTTTGCCAACACTTGTCATTTTGTTAATAGCCATTCTAACTGGTGTGAGGTGATACCTCACTGGTTTCAGTGTGCATTTCCCTAATAATAAGAGATGATGGACATATTTTCATGTGCCCACTGGTCATTCTATGACTTCTTTAAAGAAATGTCTACTCAGGTCCTCTGCTCATGTCTTAACAGGTTGTTTTGTTGTTGCTAATTTGCACCAGTTCTTTACATATTTTGGATATCAGCTCCTTGTCAGATGCATTCAGTGACGTGTGTGTTAGTGGCTTCTTTCACCATGAAGAAGCTTTTTAAGTTGATATGGTCCCATTTGTTTATTTTGCTTCTGTTGCTTGTGCCATTGATGTTGAGTTGTGATACCACTCATTGCTTTATGCACTCCCTACCAATTGCCAAGTGTCCAGTAATTCCTTTAAATACATCTCCATTCTTGGAAAGCAGAATTATAAAGTGTTAATGTGGTGGATACTGCTCAGTCCATTTCACAGATGAATCGTGCCTGTGGTAGCTAAGTAAACTTGTGTCTAGTTAAAACAATGATAAAGGTGGGTCAGGTCCCACCTCTCCCAGAATTTGAGTTCTGCTTTGCTTGCATGTTCTCATAAAAAGTAAAATAATGTCAGCCAGAGGATTACCCACTTTTAGTTTTTTTTTTTTTAAGATTTATTTATTTATGCATACAGAACTGAGGTACAGGCCACAGGTGCAGGGTTGGTGAGAGGCCTCACCAGAGACAGAGTGGGGAGCAGAACTGGCTGACTGAAGAAGTACACTGCTGAGGGAAGCAGCGGGCAGGTCAAGAGAGGTCTACTGCACCATGTGGGTCACCTCCGGGACAGGGATCCAACTCACACTGAAGCGGCTTGCAGTGCTGCGTCCTAACACATTGCACCGCCAGGGAAAGTCCATCAGAAACTTTTCTATGTACTATCAGCATAGAGGGGTAGAAGCAAGCATTGCTGGGTTAATAGAATAGCCAGGAATGCCTGAGGGGTGACATTTGGGGGGTGCTGGGTTGAAAGATCATGTGGCAATGGGAGGGAAGAGTATAGGGGACCCTGCAGACCAGGGCCTGAGGCTTGTGTTATTAGGCCCAGTCACAAGGCCAGCGTGGCTGGAGTCACATGTGGCGCCGCGAGAGCCCTTAGGTAAGGATTTTTGGTTTCAAATGTTTCCCTGCCTGGACTGGTGCTTGCAAAGGATCTTTGTAAGATTAGAAAATTAAGGCTGGGTGTGTAGCAAGGTTGGAAGTGGAGAGACTGGCCAGAGGGTCTTCGCCTTGCTCCAGCTAAGATGAAGAATGGCCAAGAGCAGGGGGAGGTGGCAGTGGTCAGTTCCTTCTGGCTGTATTTAGAAAGCAGAAGCAGCGGGGTGGGGGTTGGCATGGGGAGGAAGATCAGGGGTCCTGTGGAGGACGTGATAAGTTGGCCACACCTCGTTGGTGCTCTAAGTCCTGAGAATCAGTGGCAGAGTCAGGACATAGAACAGAACGGGAGTTGAACATGCGGAGAGGGGCGGAAGGTGCTGGCTGAGTTCTAGGGCACTGTTCTTTTCTCGAGAACAGGAACAGTATTGCATACTCTCCATACATGGCCAGAGCGTGTATTTTCTCTCAATATTCTGTTAAGTGTTCTAGAATATTATTTTTGTGGTCCAGGTTCCCCTCTAGGACATCCGGACATTACTGATGTCGTTTTGATTTGAATGTGAGTTTTCCCTTTAGGAAAAGCCGTGTTAGAAGTTCCCGAATTTTGCTGTGCTCCCAGGGAGCCATTACAGAAACTGACCGCCAGAGGGAGCTAGTTTCCTTTCTTATACAAGGCCTCTAGCCACCTGTGGCGCCGGTAGCCTGGTTTATGTTAACCTTTGTTATTAATCTGAAAACCAGCGCAGCTTTTCTCAACACAATGCTTTATCGGAGTGGCCTTTTAGCATGTGACATGTCAGAACTATATTTACATAGATGGGTTTAAGTAACGCTCACACCCTTTACAAAATTTAAAAGTAATGGCTTCTAATCTCTGGATCTCTATTACAAGCCCCCATCTGGTTTAGAATAGTTGAGAACAGGCACAGAAATCTAAACATACTAAATACCACTAGGTGACTGGAATGAGCAACTGGGTCAGCGAATCCTGACTCAGAATGCATTTTCTATTTTGTCACCATGAAGCTAAAGAGCAGGCCAATGAGCACAGAAGCTACATTACACATTATTAGCTGGGGTATAAAGCCCCTAATTTTGTTTAATGGGTTGGAAACAACATCGTGTCAGTTAAGGATGCTAATTGTCTTAAAATAGTATATGGTCTTAACTCATTTTTTTTTTAAATATTTATTTATACATACAGAACTGGGATGCAGGCCAGAGGTGCAGGGTGGTGAGGGGAGGAGGGGTCAGGAGGGGTCTGCCAGACCATGTAGTCACCTCCGGGGCAGGCAGGAATCGAACTCATGCAGAAGCGGCTTTAGCTTCTTAGTGCAGTGCTTTAACCTGCTGCGCCCTCTTAACTCATTAAAAAAAAAAAAAAGATTTATTTATTTATGCACACAGAACTGGGGTGCAGGCCAGAGGTGCAGGGGCGACGAGAGGCTTCATCACAGGCAGTGGGGAGCAGAACGGGCAGATCGACGAAGTACACTGCTGAGGGAGCAGCAGGCAGGTCAGGAGAGGTCTGCTGCGCCGTGTGGGTCACCAATGGGGCCGGGGATCGAACTCGCACTGAAGCGGCTGCACCCAGCTTGCAGTGCTGCATCATAACCCATTGTGCCACCAGGGAGGGCTGGAATAACAACTTTTGGGGAGGGAGATGGTGTACATTTATACTGAAAAACTCCTCAGCCCTCAAGGTTAAAGCAGACCCTCTCTGATCACGGGAAAATGAGCTGACCACAGCCTGGTCTCTCCTGACAGTGGCCCAAAGAAACACTTTGGCGACAGTGACCCTTTCCAGTCAGTCCCAACAGTTTTGAGTCAGAACCGCTGGGGGTACTGACCCATTCAGAGTCATAGCTGTCCAGAGTGGGGATCAAAAGCCAAGGTGCGGAGGCTAAACCCAGCTCATGCTCATTTATCCTTATAGCCTGTGAGCTAACTGTACCTTTTATATTTTTCTGCATGGAAAAAAATATCATTGTGTGCGAACATTTTATGAAATTTGAACTTCACTTCACTTACCTCTGTCCATGGCTGCTTTCAGATTCTAAGGGCAGATGTGTGGGGCGGGCCCTTCCAGAAAAGGCTTGCTGAATTTGGGCATGGAGAGTCTGTGTGTTAAGCTTGACAGACACTTCTTGGGAAGGTTTAAGTCTTGCTAGTAACACTAAAAGTTTTTGCAGAAAAGTTTAAAAAAGTTACTTCCTTGAAGTGAATCCTTGAGTCTTGAGAACTTTAATCAAGTCAAACAATGAATGCCAATAAATCAATGCACAACCAAGAAGTCTCTTTTAAATAAAAAAAAGCCATCCATTTATTGCAAATCTAGAAGTACCAGAATATCACAAATACAGAACAAATCAGCAATCTTAATGTCATTTTCTTCCAGACATTTAAAACTTGATTATTGACAAACTGAAGTTGGCATACATCTTTTGCTCATGCAGTTAACAGAATGGACAGAGCGGATCGCTCAGAGATCAGTTATAAATACTAAATTGTATTGAACATTCATAGTAAAAAATAGTGTAAAGTGCTGAAGTCACGTGTCTGTCAAATTGCCACAAGCCCAATGTCCTTCTCAAGCCGTGACAGAAATTTGCTGCAGCCACCTTGTTTCAGGTGTGTCTGTTTATGACACTTTGCCACTTTCTCCTCTGCCATCCCCAGAGTTTTACAGATTGTCCTATTTCTATGGCTGATAAGATGCTATACAAAAAGTAGCAGGTGGTGATGAAACACACCATTTCCACTTCAGTGCAGAGAAATATTCAAGCTTGTATGTACCTGTAACCAAACTAGGCTTGTTAATTTTTCCCCCTGAGTTTTCGTAAATTAACAGTTAATGTAGGAAGATGGGGCAGCGAGCTTTGCTTATCACCCACAGAGTGGAATTCGGTTCAGGTGCGTGAAGGTCACCGACACATCTCACACTGGCCTTTATGGGAAGATGCTAACACAGGAAATGCCACCCGTTAGTGTCACTCCAGAAAAGCCACGAAGTTACCTGGTAACTCTGGCCACTTGGAACAATCAAAGCTTAGAGAAGATGAGAAGGTAAAAATTGCAACTTGTAGTTGTGGAGGTAAAGTAAATGTCTCTACTACCCCATGGGAAATAAGAGATGCTTCAACAGTTTGATGTTATTTTTTTTTTTTTAAGAAAAAAATCAGAAATGCTGCAACAATTCAGTGAAATACAATTCTGATCAAAGAAGATCCTCAAGTATTCTTAGGTGGTAAAACTAATCATTTAAAAAAGCTAAGGCGATTTGTTCGTCATTGTTTCCCCTTTAAATAGCACACGTTGCTTTAATCAGATTGGAGAATCATTGTAACTTGGCCTTCTGGGGGAGAATTCTTTGAGGCATTTAAGGACTGCAGAAAGGTTAGAGGCTACGAGGGTCTCAGATTTTAATTTCTTTTGATGACTTTAATCTTCCTAGAATAACTTAATAATAAATAGTGATTTAAATTAAAGACACTACGATCACATATTTCTGAACATTTAAAAGCAAGAGGAAATAAATTTTTTGAATGCCTTTTTAGCTATTTTGTATGGAAATACTTCTGGTAATAACTGGCCTTAAAAGAAGTGAAAATCTTCACATTGATGAAGTTCAAGTTATAGGCAGACCTTTCAATTTCTGTTAATTAGCTAAGGGTTTGGTGTTAAACTGTACTTCATTTCCGTGGAAAATTTGGGCTATGGAGGCCGTAAGTTGCTAATGGAAAGCTCCCTGTTTTTCAAAGTCTCAAAAAATGGACTCATTTCTGAGGACGAGACATTCCAAAAATGATTCAAGATTTCTTTTTTTTCTGAATGGCCAATTTCATGTCAGGGCCTGCACCAGACGTTGTTTCAGGACAGTTTATCACAGGCGGCGGCCGCCTGGCTGACCTGTGTCTGTTTCGACACCGCCACGCTGCCGAGCACAGCCAGATCGCGGTGGGAGAGGGTTTGGCTGTTTCCATTTTGGCTTAAACATAAGCAAAAAGGAAAATTTAAAGGAAAACAAAAAAAGGGGTGTCGGTAGTGTTGTTCATGGATACATTCCTTAAAAACGTCACGCAGCGTGGACAGTGCTCGGGCCCGCCTGCCCAGCCCGGCCAGCGCGTCATACCCGCTCCACCTTCATGGGGACTTTATGCTCACTTTTCCCAAGGTCCATTTCCAGAAAGTCTTCGGGTATGTCCTGGGAGGCTCTCCCGCGCTGGGCCTCGGCCTCGGCCGCACGGGCCCGCCGCTGGCACAGCCCGAGCTTGCAGGGCCTCACCAGCGCCAGGCACAGGGCTGCCAGGGTCATGCCAGCCGCGCAGGAGTAGAAGGCTCGGCTGTAAATCTTGCTCTGATCCACCAGCAGACCTGGGAGAGAGCACCCGCCTCCATTAGCGACCGGCCACGAAACCTCTCCCACTCCCCTCAAAACCAGAAACTTCACTTTCCTAGTTTACAGAATAAAGAGTGTCCAGGCAGCGTCTTTCCTCAACTGGAGAGGAGAAATGAGCGGAACGCACATGAGGCTCCTGGAAACCCTGGCGGTGACAGTGCCCCAGGGTGACAGTGCCCCAGGGAAGCTGAGTGCCAGGATGTGGCGCCATGTTCCTTTGGAAAGGTACATTCCTTTTTAAAAAACTCCTGGATGGTCAAACAATTCAATCATTTGGAATCCATCTGATTGCCACTGTAGTCACCTTACTGTTATCCTTCCTGCCCTTTGCTGGCCTGCCAGGCGTCGCCTAAAGCAGTATGTCGTCATTGAAGGGGCCAACTTGATTGGACAGAATACCAAGGATAAAGCCAAGAGCATTTATCTGAAAGTGAACAACTACTAAGATTACTTCTCCTATCTCAGAAGTAGAGACCATGATTCTCAGAATTTTCAGACATTTCTAAGCCTGAGATGAATGATAGAAAACACACAAAATCTAGAGCCTCCCTGGGGGCACGGGTGTTAATCTCAGCGCTAGCAAGCTATCACCAGTCACTATGGTCTGAATTCGATGCCCCCCGGGGAGCTGACCCACAGGGCGCGGCAGACCTCTCCTCCCGCTGTGCCCCTCAGCAGTATATTTCAGTGGATCTGCCTGTTCTGCTCCCCACTGTCTCTGGTGAATCCTCTCACCCCCACACCTCTGGCCTGCACCCCAGTTTTTGCATGCATAAATAAACTAAAACAAAATCTTCAAAAAGAAAACACAAAGTGCCCACATTCGGAAACAGTGGTCACATGTGCCTTAGCGGTGCTTCCTTCCCGTGGACCACAAATTCTCGGGGTTCACTCAGAGAGGATCGCGCTCTGCACTTAAACTGGAGTTCAAGCTGCCCTGGACCATGGGGCAGAACCTCACCAGTTACTTTCAAGGCCTGTTGGGGTCTGAGATACGCAACACACCCGTGTCCTTCCCATGAGGAAATATTCCCAGTAACCCACGGAGTCCTCTGGAATCTGCTCTGCCCCACAGTGTGCCTCTGGGGGAACAGGACTACAGCAAGTGGAGGGCTCCTCGTCACCCCTCGCCCCTGCAGCATGTACCAGGCAACATGGCAGAAGCCCGCCAGCCCGGCTCCTCACAGACTCCAAGGCCTTCTCTCTACCACGCAGCCAGTGCTGGCCTCCTTTGGTCTCAGCGTCCTCGGATTCAAACAAAGAGTGGGCTCAGGGCCTCTGTGATCCTGCCAATGCTGGGACTCCCCCGGCCCCTTATTTTTTTAAATTAGATTCAAACAGGAAGGTAGCGTGGAAAGAAGGCGCTGGCAGACCAGCCTGCTTTCTCTCTGTCTCTGCAAAATTCTGAGCTCCAAACTATAGATGCTTACCTGGATGCAGCGTCTCACCCCACCCCCAAACCTTAACTGAACTGCGGTACCCCGGCTGAGGCCGCTGGGCAACTGCAGTTCCACCGCCGAGGACGCTCGGACCAGCATCACCCGGCCATCCACGGCCCGGCCAGCTTGGCGTGTTGCCATTACCTGCAAGGGGTGGGCCCGCCAGTCCCGACAGGCTCTGAATGAAGACGTAGACGCCCGCGGCAGACGGCATCTTCTCGATCCCCACCACGTCGTCCTCGGCGAGCAGCGGGATGTGCGTCCCCGCCACCGTCCCAACCATGCACCCGAAAAAAATGCTGCAGGACATGAGGCCCCAGAAATCAGTCGCAAAAGTAAAGGCGAACAGAGACCCGGTCAGGAAGACGACGCAGATGAGTTCGATGTAGATCTTGCGGATGGGCTCTCTGTTGAGGACCAGGCCGGCCCCGATCCTGCCGAACACCTCGGCGATGGCCATGGTGGACAGCAGGTAGGCCGCGCGGTCCCGCTCGATGCCCAGGCTGATGCCCAGCGGGATGATGTAGAGCGACGGCGCGAAGAAGCCCAGCGTGGCGAAGAGCCCGAAGAGCGAGTAGCAGATGAACCCCTTCTCTTTCAAGACGGAGAAGTCCAGGAGCGGGGTGCCGCCCAGGGCGCGGGGCCTGGGCCCGGCGCTCACCAGGTTCTGCTGCGCGGGCGCCTTGGGCTCGGGGTCCCCCCCGCCCTGGCTAGGCACGTTTTTGGGTGAGGTAGTGAGCTCTACTCCTGAGTCGATGGAGTCAATGGAGGTGCGCGTTTTCTCATTCTCCAGCATGTACTGCGCCTCTTTCCTGTGTTCATGGGCGGCGACTTTGGGGGACCCCGGAGGTCTGATGACGATGGGTTTCAGCAGCGCCCCGCAGACCACGATGTTGAGTTGCAGCACCCCCACGAAGAGGAGGCTGTGTCTCCAGCCGATGCGCTCCTTTAGGGCTGTGATGGCTGGACAGGGCAAGGAGAGTCAGCCTCGGGTTAGACCCTCCCTGGAGGAGTTAAGGCTCAGCACTATGAATCTACCCACAGCCACCACGGCACGCAGACACTGCAGCAGGAGTTCGATCCCCGGCCAGGGAGTGACCCACATGGCACAGCAGACCTCTCCTGTCTCCCCGCTGCTCCCCTCAGCAGTGGATTTCAGTAGCTCTACTTGTTCTGCTCCCCGCTCTGTCTCTGGTGAATCACCTCACACACATACACACACCCCAACTCTGGCCTGCACCCTAGCTCTTGTACGCATAAATAAATCTCAAAAAAAAAAAAGACTCTAGGCGGGAGGGAAGTACCAGGAAGAAGTACGGATGCAGATTTCCTCATAACTTGTGTAAAAATCTACTCAGCTGCGACAATGCAGGCGACCTGGACTCTCTCTCTGCTTTGGTGCCCTTATGAACCCAGGAGAGAACATGTGTGTGTGTGTGATGATTATCTGGAAACAAAGGTTTTCAGTCTCAGCTCCAAAGTCCCCTGGGGGTGACAGGAGGGGTGGGTGCCCCTATGAGTCCAGACTCTTGGTCAAGGCTGCCAACACTGGCTGTGGGCTGAGCCCAGTTTTGACAGTGGGCTTAGGGGGTGCAGCCACACTCAATCAGGGACCCCCGTGGGTGCTGTGGGCAGATATCAGCAGACCTAGGGACCGTGAAGCCTAAAATATTCACTATTTGACTTTTAAAAACAGAATTTGCCAACGCTGGAGCCCAAGTATTTCCAGCACTCAGTCAGCCCTGAGTAGTAATGGACTGAGAGGAAAGCATCGGCCAGACGCCTGACTGGCCATCCTAGAACCAAGCGGCCCGGTCTCCCAGGCCCACCTCATGGAAGGTCCTTAAGTACGGAGACCCCCTCTGCCCTGCCAGGAGCTGGGTCCTGGGCTGCTGGCCAGCGGCAGCCTGCAGAGGCCAGCAATGTGACACCCCTCACATTTACAGAAGAATATGGGTACCCAAGGGGACACAGCCCCATGGTGACATCAGGAAACACAGGCTCCACAAATTTTAAAGTAGCTCCTTCATCATCCCAGAACGGATTTGTTCCAGCATCTCAATTTTACTCTCTCTTGATTATCTGAGAGCGGGCAGGTAACCACCATCGTGCGATCACCCAGAGACAGCTCAGCAAGGCAGCTGCCCTCCTCGGGGGTGTTTCAGTGCACCTCTTGTTCCCCCCACTAATATGGAAAATGGAAGGTTGCAAAACACTTTCAACACGGGCATTTCAAAGTGTGTTTCACTCATTTGGCAATCACTGGTCTGAGTTCCTTTTTCTAACTTGCTTCAAGCACCCACCAGATGCCAAGGAGATGCTGGATGAGGAGAACAAAGCCCAGTCTACCCTCAGCACAGTCATGGGCCATCCACCCGTTTTGCCCTCAACATTTGCTTTAGACAAATTTCAAACCAACAGGAAAGTGGAGAAAATGGCTCCCATCCCTGTACATCCTTGAGCAAAACCCCCCAATTAACCTTTTTCTGTCTAGGTCTCTCTCTGGATGACAGACACATTCATTTTTCTGAATTATCTGAACAGACTGACACATAGGACCTTGCACCCCTAAATACTTTCACATGAATCTCCTTTGAACCAAATGTAGTCCCAAACATACCCGTTAAGAAACAGCCAAGCGAGGGCTGAAGCTGAGTCTCCGAGGTTATCGGTCTCCTTCTTACGGGAGTGTGGTGCATATGTAAATGTTAAGAAAGGGACACAGGCCCTCCCTGGTGGCGCAGCAGGTTAAAGCACAGCACTGAGAAGCTAAAGCCACTTCTGCATGAGTTCGATTCCCGCCTGCCCCAGAGGTGACCATATGGCGAGGCAGACCTCTCCTGACCCGCCCGCTGCTCCCCTCAGCAGTGTACTTTGTCGATCTGCCTGTTCTGCTCCCCACTCTGTCTCTAGTGAATCCTCTCACCCTCCACATCTCTGGCCTGTATCCCAGTTCTGTACGAATAAATAAATAAATCTTAAAAAAAAAAAAAAAGAGAGACACAGACCAGGACTAATAATTTCACGGTGCAGTAACCACACACAGATCATGAAACTGACTTTCTTGGCCTAACTTAAATCCACGCGGAATACGACCCTTTGGACAAAGAGAAATAACGGTATGAACCATCCCGAATCACGAGGTGATCTGTGTCGGAACGGGAGGCTCAAGCTTTGTCACTATATGTGGGCTGTGCATTTTCCTATTTATGTGACCTTGGACTAGTGTGAAAGGGTTGAATGCCAAAGAGGGGGATTAAGGAGCCGAAAAATGTGCTGGAGCAGAGAGCAGCTAAGCTTTCCTCATGCGGTCAGCAGCCATTACCACCCGCCATGTCAGTGCAGCAAGGACAGGGGCTTCCCCTGTCCCGTGCTGGTGACCCCTACCTGGTGCAAAAGCAAACATGGCGAAGCATTCTCCCGTGGACGCCACCGCAGTGACCACCGAGCGTCTCTTGTCAAAGTACTGGGACAGGATGGTCACCGTCGGGAGAAAGCTGAAGCAGTACCCCAAGCCTGTGAGAGAAAGTCAGAAAGAACACTTGATTGGGGGCCCTCCCTGGTGGTGCAGTGGGTTAAAGCGCAGCACTGTGAAGCTGTCACAGCCACCGCAGCACGAGTTCGATCCCCACCCCGGAGGTGACCCACATGGGACCTCTCCTGACCCGCCCGCTGCTCCCCTCAGCAGTGGATTTTGGTCAGACTGCCTGTTCTGCTCCCCACTCTGTCTCTGGTGAGTCCTGTCACCCCCTGCACTTCTGGCCTGTACCCCAATTCTTGTATGCATAAATAAATCTTAAAAAACAAAAAGAAAACTGATTGATACCCACAAGATGTGTCTGAACAGGTGGAGTCTGTGTGTCAAGTAATTTATTCTGAAAAAGATACCATAGAAAAGTGGGTTCAGGAGTCTAGATAAACTCTAAGAGTTGTAGGGAGAGGCTAGGAATGTAAAACCTGCTTTCTGGTTCCCCCTTTCCTGCATTTTTTTTTTTTTCAAAATCCTATAATTCACGATGGACCGAACTATTATTAAATATGGGTTTTTATATAAGACTGCTAGTTGGACATTAGTAGGCTTTGACAGTACAGAAACACTTTTAAAGGATGCAAACTTTGGCTGTAGATAATTAGTTACAATTTGCACACTTTTAAGTGGATATTTACTTGTGTAAATCATCTGCAAGTAATATACAAACTCCTTATAAAGGGAAAATAGTCTTCTCCCCCCACCCCTCCCCCACCCCAAGAATACCTCCAGCACACTGGACCCTCTGCTACAGCACAGGACCCCTGGACCTCTATTTGAGAAATCCTGGCTGAGGAAATTCCGACCTGCCCTGTGAAATACGTTTTTGGCTGCAAACTATCTGAGTAAATGTTGCACAGGACTCGTGGGCATACCTCCCTACGTCCCTGGCATCCTGCAGCCCCGGCTCAAAACCACTCACCCGGGAAGCCACTCATGGCAAAGAAAAAGAGAGAGAGAGAGAGAGAGAGAGAGAGAGAGAGAGAGAGAGACTCCTTCCTGCCCTTCTTGGTTGCACAAACTAAGCACCGGGGGAATGTCTGCACCTGGAGAAGCACTCACCGGACACGATGCCGACGGTGAGGTACATCACGTAAACCTTGTGTGAGAAGGAGGCCATCACCATGCCGGCGCTGACAAGCAGCCCTCCCGCCATCACCACCAGCCGGTGTCCGAATCGGGCGCTCAGGACCGTGGAGAGGGGTGCTGGAATGGAGACCCCGCAAGGCGCTATTTTAACTCGCTGAGCTTGGACTGATCGTGAGCTTTAGTAAGGTCCTGCTTTGAAGTGTTGAACACAGAGAGACGATGAACGCCGGATCACACACCTTATGCACTGGGTACTTAAGGCAGTTCAGGAACGGCCCCACTACGAAGTAACTAACTTCTAATCATCCCCACCAGCAGCTCACCCCTAGGTCACCCCATATCTCAGTATCTGTTTACATCAGATTATATTCTCCCAGCCCCTGAAAGAGGGTGTCAGTGTCATAGGGTTCTCCCAGGGTCATAGGGTCCAACTGGCAGATTTTGACATGGAAGGTTTGGCTCCATCACGAGCGCCTGGAACTTCTGGTCCCGTTTATGTTATTCGGTAATGAGAATGTTTTTTCCCCAAGTGCTGGAGGCATCTTTTCCTGTAACCTGTGCTTTGGCTTTTTAAGGAACTCTAACGAGGGGGAATACTAGCTCAGTTTCTTGAGCTCTTCTGAAAGAAATGTGGCGAGGATGAGGGGAAAGCTCAGGTTTGGGGGTGGGGGGGTGAGAAACAAGGGGCTGCCACCTTGTTTCTGTATTGTCTCCCCCAGACAGCCTCATCTGGAGTCTTGTTCTGTGTCCCTTGGCTAGGCTGATACAAACAGACGGAGCCAGGGGAGCCGTGGTGGTGTAGGGAGAGCAATGCAGAACATTCTGGAAAGAAGGCGGTATAGGGAGAGCAATGCAGAACATTCTGGAAAGAAGTGGAAATGAAGCACCCTGTCTCGCTCTTATGTCGGCAGAGGGCAAAGTCATAATGGGCTCGGTGGCTCCCTCCAGCTGGGCAAGGGGCCGGCCCAGTGCCACGGCCCCACACTCTGCCAGGCACAGAGAGACTCACTCTCTCATTTCCTCTGGCTATTGGTTCACATCCTCTAATAGCCTTGGCAATAAATTGGTAATCTGGTGGGTCAGGAAAAAGAAGACTGCAGCTCATCATCAAGCCACTATCATCATTTGTAGGCAGTAACTACTGCCAAAGCATTAACTACTAGAAATAATAGCATTTAGGAATATTACCTCCTGGTGTAATAGTATTAACTGGAAATTCCCCCACAGACTACGTTGTTTTCTTTGGTTATTAAAGAGCTAAAACTGAAAGTCGGGGCTTTTCTTTTTATTTAGATGACCAAAAACAAAACTTGGGTTCTACTTTGCTGAACTGATCTGAGGAGGATACATTTCACAATTTCAAAATTAAGTATCAAATACTGCAGCTGGAACTGGGGACTCCTCCTACAGGTTTTTCATGGGCCTGAGACCTGGCAGGTGTATTCGGATTACACCTGTTTAGGACCAGGTAAACGTCAGTATGTTAGAGGTTACACGTGAGCCCTTTCTCACTTGATGCTGTGGGACCTATGCTACGATTCGCAGCAAAGGTCCTGGAGGGGGCAGGCGTTTGGGCTTCAGAGTGTCCCCCAGACAGTTGGAATTTTAGTCTCTCACACCATCCCATCGTCTTCCGTCATGAAGCCTCATTTCTCAAGCATGAGGATGAGGGCCTAACATTCTCAGAGCTTCAGCTGTTGCATCTTTACAGAAAAGTCAGCATCGCCACAAAACTGCTGCTCCTCGAAACCATCTTACTTAAATGGGGCAAGGAAGGGCCGACAGGTCACAAAAGGAGATGCGTGGTAGACAGCGTGAGCACGTTGTTAGCCAGCCAAGGGCAGTGACAGCTGCTTAGCGCGCCAAAGGGGACAGGTGCACTCACCTGTAAACGTTAAGACAAATACACAGATGGATATGATCCACGAGATCCTGCTATTAGATTCATCAAAACTGTCCATTAAATCATTAAAGAAGACGCCGAATGATTTGATGATGCCATAGGTGAAGATTTCAACGAAGAAGAAAGACACAGCTACTGCCCAGCCCCATCCTCCATCAGGCACTTGAGAATAAACATTGGCTCTGGAACAAAGCCGCGATTTCTTTTGGGTCATTCTTAATCTGAAAGGAAAAGTTGAAAAAAAATTCAGATCAGCAACATCAAGGTCGATTCTCATCCTCCTTAGTGGACATCTCAGATAAGAACCCCTCCCGTGTTTCTGAGGAATAGTTAAGGCATGTGCATTGGGAGCAGGGCCTTGGATAATAATTATATATATACATATATATATATAATTTAGGATATAGATTTATTATAGATATTTTACACATTAAATTATTATATATAGGTGGAGTCCCTGTAGAGTTTGGAAGTAAGGCGCCTAAGCTGTGATGGTTTAATGAGACAAATCAACAGCAGGAATCAGGATAGACCACCAGAGGCATCTTGAGAGACCAAGAATGGCCCACCAGGTCAAGGACAGAGGCTTGATGTTGGACTTGCAGACCAGGTGGAGGAACACTGGACCAACCGTGGGAATACTGACCAGAAATGAAGCCTAAAAGAAGGGAGCCTGAGAGGCAAATATTGACAACCCATCCAGCACCTTCCACGTGACAAGCCTTGAGAGTGAAGATCACTCAGCTACCTCTCCTTAGCCCATTCCCCACAGAGCAACATCCTGATTACGACCTGTGTCCCCTGCACGTACACAGGGACATAGGACAGAACGTAACTATTCATCAAAAGGTGAGAGTCTTGTCTTCTGGACATTTGTTTGGCATGAGTTAGCTCCTCAGGGCGGATTCCACTTGGTGCGTTGGCGACTGGATTCGACACGCACGAGAAACACTGCACATTTGTGACCACACTAAGCTGCACCAAGGCCTGGGCAGACGGTGAACTGAACCCAGTTATCCCAAACCTCATCCACTTTTTTGTTCTAATTGCAACAAACATGAGAACGAGCAGACCCAGGCCATAAGCCACTCGATAAGATGAAACACTAACACTAGAAAGAGCGGGGTTTGGCTTCAGTCTTCTGCACGGGACGCTGGCATGCAAGCCCAGATTTTCAAAGCCCAAATTTACAGCTAGACAGCTTCTAAAATAGAGCTGTGTGTTGGTCCAGGTGAAAATCAACAGCTGTAACAAATGAGCCCATGGCCTTCATGTACTGCATGGGCCTTAAACTCAACCTTGAGTTTTAGAATTCTCTACAATTTAGATAGTTGTACCCAGTGAATTTTGAGATGCTCATGGGCCTCTTGCCTGGCTATCAGGCGTCATGCTTAAGTATTGAAAACGGTCTTATTGATAATATATGTTATTGAAAAATAACAGGACTCAATTTCATCTACCTAGTAACCTAGCCTATTTCTAGATTATCTAGATTCCTAGACACTAGCATCTTGCAATCAGAATTTACTCTCAATTGTAAGAAGCAGCAGCTCTGACTTCACATTGTTCTTCCTGCTGATAGCACCATCCCCACAAACCTGGTGTTTTGAAGGGCTCTGGACTCACTGGCGTTATTACTGCTAAGTGCTTCCTTGAAAAACAAGGGGCAGAAGATGCTGTGAGCAGCTGGTGGTCTCTGCAGCAAAGGTCTTGGCCTTGGGATGTGGGTCCGTGTGCTCTCCCAAGGGTGATGGCGGACAAGGCCCGTCACAGCTCAGCCTGTCATAAAGGTCCCCACCGTGGCAAGCAGTTGATTTGAGGCGGGAGCCCAGGACCCGCCAGCAAATGAGGTTTTCACCATCCTGCTTCACCAGGACTTTCTAAGTTGACGAGGCAGCTGGAGCCGAGCAGTGCAAAGGGGCACCAGCTCGAAGAGTCAGGAGGCCGGAGACAAAGTGCTGGCAGCTTGGCTTAGCCGCTTCTGTCTCTAGGGGATGGCAGGGGTAGTGAGGGAGCTCTGGGCCTTAGACTGCACTCCCACGCCCTCCCCGCCCCGTCACGTCCGCCAGGCTCTGGGGGAGCTTTTCCTTGTGAACTCACGACTCCTTTGCTAGCTGTTACTGGCTCCATGTGTCCGGGCTAGAAATATTTTCGAAATGGTGCATTGTCAAAACCTGTGAATGGCTTTCCTTTCTCTGAACCACAAAACCCACCGGCTCATCTGCCTCCCAGTGTCCTTGTCACTGAACTCACCTATTTCTTCAGCCCCATTTCTGCAGGCCCTTACTCTCTGGGCACTGCCCTCCAGCTCCTGCTGGCAACTGGAAGGCCACACTGCTCCCACCCCCTCCCCTCCCCAGTGCTTCCTTGGACCAGCTCACTGAACAGGCTCTTCATGTGACAGGTGCCGGTCATCGCGGGGTGTTGCTTACTTTGATGGGGTTAGCTGATTGTTCCATTAAATTCTGAGCTCACAGTGCTGGGGTCTACTAGATGTCTCTGGATCTCTCCATCTGCCCCCGTACCTTGCACACAACTTTTATTATTGTTTTTAGCCAAATGTCCACTAGGTGCTGGGCCCTACCTGTACAGGGACAGGACAGACTGTCCCAGCCTCCGTGGGTGTCAGTCTTTTTTGATGATAATGACACAGGACCTGGAGGCTTAGATGCATCACATTAAAAACCATCCAGCCGTGACCTTCTAGAGTTTAGTACTGTCCAACCGGCTGTCGGGGCCAGGTGGCTCTGAAGTCCAGGGTCACGTCGGCACCATTGTTCTGACCCAGAAGTTGCCTATAGGACCTTGGAGTCTTGAAGGAGGGGCCTACGGGGATGAAATTGATCAAGAGAATTAAAACTCGTTCTAGCCTAAAATCACTCTGGAGGCAAGTACTAGAATCTTTTTGGGTTGGATGGGGAGAGGGAATGCAAGGCAGTTTTGGTACAAAGGTGAGCCGATCTCTGCTATCAGCTCCCAGCTCTGGAAACGGATGCCTCTTTCTTTCTCTTTGCCTCTTGTGATGAGGGGCTTGGGATGGCAACATGGGGGGATTATGACCAACCTGTAGCCTCAGGATGGAGTTAGAATTGCAGAATATTCAAGCTCAAAAGGAATCTGGAGCTCATCTTGCCCATCTCTTTATAAAATCCTACGGTCATTTTGCACAATGGGAAAAAACAGCCCCAGAGAATTCTTGCCCCAAATGGTCCCAGAACCAGCTTCCTACCTCCGGGACTTGCGAAGTCAGCCTCCGGGATTGAATTTAATTTGAAGAGTGAGTGTGGATTTGTGAACTATACTGTCAAATTTTAGAATAGTTTAAGCTCTATAGAAAAGTTGCCAAGGTCACACGGAGGGGTCACTTAGACCCAGTGCTCAGTTTCCTCACTGTCCACATCTCGCATTAGTACAATTCACTTGCACCACAAAGCAGGCAGGCCACGCCACAGGCCAGAGGCGCCCTCACCTCCTCTGCTGTTAGACAACCTGCACCGCGTGTTAAAGGCCAGAGGAGGAGGCATTTAATAGCGATGTGAAAACCCATTTTTGTTTTCACAGCTAAACACTTTCTTGACCTGTGTGTGTAAAGGGGTCTAGGAGCTGTTTCAGCACTTAACTGTCTGACCTTGAGAAAGTCACCACAGCTGTGTGTCTGGGCTCCTCTATTTGTCCAAGGAGGTCAGCTGGGCTCCTTAAGTCCATCTAGTGCTAACAGCTCAGGCTTTTGCATTTTGCACTGGGTGCTAATAACTGCCTGAAGGTTCTGCAGGCCACATCAGCTGGCCCCAGGAAGCCAGAGAGCTAGGAGGAAGTAAGCAAGCTAGGTCTTGCATGCAGAGGTAAGTGTGCAGGAGCTGGGAGCTGGTGAGGCCGCTGGGCAACAGCTGGCTAGGTGGCCGACTTAATTTTACTTCTGTTTCCTGAAACTTTGGGGGGTTCCTTTGTTTGCTTTTTTAAAGTCTGCTTTGCATCTGTGTTAGTCCACTGAAGCTAGCTCCAAATAGAACTTCTGCCTACCTCCTTAGGTGTTTAGAGATCAGCTCTCTTCTCGATTCCTGGGAATCTCATAAAGCAAAGACGGCCTTTTCAAATCCACTCCCACGCCAGTCCATCATCCTAGTATATTAACCTCTGAAATAAAGACTGCAGTATGGAATCACGACAGAATCAATAACCTGGTTCTAGAACATGCTGGATGCCCCAGGGGAGAGCAGTCCACATCCTGTCCCAGCGCTTCAGCCGAGCATAGCATGACACATAGTATGTGCTCAATAAGAGCTCATTAAACAAAATGGAAGTCTTGGGGGCATCTCTGGAGCAGTGCACAGCTGCCTCCTTACAAAAGCCATCCAGTGAGGAAGACAGCAGGATAAACCCTCTGGTCTCTTCTTCCCTTTCTTCCATCCAGTCAACAGGCCAACTCTTTCTGCAAAATGGGAAAACTGGCTTAACGAGCCTACGAACAAAATAAGACTTGAGAGGCCTGCGTGTGGAACCGGTAACTTACAAGTCGTGACACCTTCCAGAAGACAGACAATGGTCTGTTTTGGTTTTACGATCACATGAATTTATCTACTGGGAAGGGATGGGAACTGGCTTACGGAGAGGGGATCTAAATGGTGGGGTCACCGCGCAGCCTCTAGCTGGGGGTGGATCCTGTGTTGTGACCTGCAGTGTCATCAGCAGGCAAGCGAGGGAGCTGATCTAGACACAGAGTTCCGATTTCCTGCTCTAGGAATCCGCCACTGTGGCAGCCTTTGAGCCAGCCTTGCTCTAAGTTACCCTTTCATCTTACTTAGGTTCTTTGACACTAGACCTGTGGGTTTGTCTTCTCATGGCCCCAGATCCTTATCCGATGGCCCCTTAACTGGCTGCACCATGGGGGAAATCCCTCCATCCTTCAGTCCCATCTTTGTAAGGCAGCTGCAGCAGTCATGGTTGCCCTGAGGCTTTGAGTTCAACTGTAAAATTCTAGTCATGCACAAGGGTTCCCGTCTGGCCTTCACACTGAAGTTCTTCCGGAGGAAGGAAAACAAAACATGCCTCGGAGTCTATCCCACTAGGCCTTTGGTATTCTTCACTTCACATAAAAAATATTCTGCGGGGCTCTCCCTGGTGGCCAGCAGGTTAAAGCACCACATTATGAAGCTCTCCGAAGCCTCTGCAGCACAAGTTCGATCCCAGGCCAGGGAGCCGACCCACATGGTGCAGCAGACCTCTCCTGACCCGCCCGCTGCTCCCCTCAGCAGTGTACTTCGTTGATCTGCCTGTCCTGCTCCCCACTCTGTCTCTGGTGAATCCTCTCACCCACCACACCTCTGGCCTGTACCCCAGTTATGTAAGCATAAATAAATACATCTTTAAAAAAATATATTCTACTAATGTGAACGGGTGAGGACTCACCGGCAGGCTACCCAGTCAGGTTGCCTTGTAACACTGAGACTCCGAGATCTGCTAATGCCTGGACTTCTCTCTCTGACTTGGCTTGTTGAGAAAAATTTTTTACCTGGGAGCACGAAGAATGCAAAATATTGGCTCATTACAGACCGCGCGTTAATCCACTCTCAGTTCTGAGTAAAATGCAGGCTTTGGGTGGAGATGGGGAAGGCTGTCAGCACAGCAAAGCTTCAGGCAATCTCTAGTCTTCTGGAAGGGGTTGCTTGGAGAACAGCTTTAGACAAGTTGTTTCCAGCCCCAGTGATCAAAACCAATCAGTTTATAGGTGAAGTTCATTTGAATACTTAAAAAAAAAAAAAAAGCCCAGCCCTGCCAGACTTAAATGGAGGGTAGCGTTTGCATCATTGGGGTCAACCAATTCACCCATTTTACGAGGTCACGATACAGAAACCCCTAATTTGAGTGTCCTCCTCAGGAGTTCCACTGAGGAGAGCCCCCCCCACTTTTTTTTTTTTTTTGCAAACCACAGAAGAAAAGCCGGAGTTAGCTTTTCCACTAAGCTGGTTGTTTTTCCCATACTGTAACTTTCTCTTGGTCGCCCTTCCCTAAATTAAGAGAAGGGTATTTCTATACCACAGGGAGGATGGATTGTTAACCCCTTAAATGCTGCGTCATGGTGCTTGGGACCGGGGAGCTGCTCGGTGGAATTTCAGGCTAAGCACTTGGTTTCTTTTACAAACAACACGCATTTCAGTAGGCGTTACCAAACAGTGAAATGACGGGGAATGAAAGACCATCTCCTTTGAGAAGCAGCCGGCATCGAATGCCAACCGTCTACCTACTCAAAAGACCTGCTTCCAGGTTGACAAGTTGTAATTGCTCTTCCCCGTCGGCTTCCGGGAGCCTCCGCTAAGACTCAACACGCCCTCTCCCCGTTTGGGGCGACTTACACGCCACCCAGCAAACTTCTGTTACCTGTCTGCGGTGGGAGGAGGGAATTTAGTTTAAAAAGCAAGAGAAAAACCAAACCAGAAGGAAATGGCCCATTTTCTCGCAAAATCCTCCGCCCTCGCTAGAGCACCGCTCGGCTACACAGAAGCTCTGCGGTCGGCGGCTCCCGGACTCCGAAGTTGCGCGGGACCCGCAGTCAGTGGCTGACAGCTCTGACGGCCGCGGCGTGGGACCTGCCTGTGCGCGGGAGCCCGCCTCCTGGGGGGTCGCGGGGAGCGCCCCGCGTGTGTGTGCTGGGTGCGGGGCGACGGGAATCTCCACTTGCCCTCCGGCTGCCCGGTGGCCGCCTGCAAGCGCGCGGGGGGACGGCACCTCTGACATTTCATCCTCGTGACGCGCAGGCAACTTCATGCGGAAAATGCACGCCCGGGCTGAGCCCCGCGTCACGGACTCGCCCCGCGGCCTGGGGCCCCTCGCCCGGGCGGGGGCACTCCAAGGCCGGGCCCCCTTGTATTTTTCTGATCGATTGTGCCGGGGACACGGACCTTCGGACATTTCACTCTCAGCAGCCCACACTGGAGAGAGCGCGTCATCCCGGCGGCCCCGGGCATTCCCAGTGGGCAGATTTGGGGGTGTTTTTTTTTTTTTCGGAGAATCTCTCCAAAATGTTAAGATGGGTAAGTTGTCTCCTCCGCCCCCCAACCCATCCCGCCCCCAAAACAGATTTAAAAAAAAACAAAAAAACAAAACAAAACAACAAACCCACACCGCACAATCAAACTTTTAAACATGAAAAATAATAAAACCAACTCACCAAGTTAGAAGGGAAGAGAATAAACCCCAAAAGGCTCCCAATAAGGCGGAGGCTTGGCCTCCCCCTCCTTATAAGCCGCTCGGTAACATGAGAAAGGTTTAACCCCTGCGGGCGCGGGCGCGGGCGCGGCGCGAGCCTGAGCCTATCGCAAGTTGGCTCGGGCGGGTGAGCACCGGGCGCGGGGCCCGCAGC
>NW_004567139.1:3613880-3623248 GCF_000260355.1 Condylura cristata
CAGTTTGGGTGTGAGCTGCGCGCGCGGCGCCGCGGACCCCGAGTTCCTCTTCCAGCTCCCACTTCCCCAATTTCGTCAACTCGCGCACCCCCGCAGTTCCCTTTCCGGTGGGGGGTGGGGGGAAGGAGTGCCGCAGTGGGGCCCGGGGAGCGTGCCGGCCCGGCTGCTCCGGGTGTCCAGCTTCCCCCCGCGGCTGCAGCGGCGGCTGCAGCATCGCGGGGCGCGGAGCTGAGAGCCGCGGGCTGAGTCAGCATCCCCGCCCCGGGCGCGCGCACCCTCCTGGCGGGAGGCGACGACGCCCACAGGTGCGCGACTGCCTCGCCGCCTGCAGACCCCGGGACGGGACGGGGGCTGAGGGTCAGCTGTTTGGGGAGCACTTGCCCCTCATCCCGAAGCCCCGACCCCAGGGTCACTGTGAACTCCGGCGCGGAAGAACGGAAGCCTCGGTTTCGGCAAGCCCGGAGCACAAAGCAGTGTCGGGTCCCAGGTGTTCCGGAGCCCCTGGGCGCGCACACCTGGCTTCCGGGTCTCCGCCTCCCGTGCCCAGGGCCAATTCAAGACCTGTTCGGAGTCCTCATCTCGGGGTTACTCTGTCGACTTTAGCTAGGTGCTCCCTGTGCGGGCTTGGAGGAGACCGGGTCGGAAACTCTGGAGAGCCGGGTGTGGGAGCGTGTGCTTGGGCGATCGCCGCCGCGAGCCGATCTGAATTTAGCAAACACCCTTCCTTGCTCGCTGCCTGATTTCTCTCCTAATCTGGGGCCAGGGTCCACCGGGTCGAATGCCATTCTTGGTTGCTTCCAGCTCCGGGTTGGGGACAGGTGGGGAGCGGGTGTGTTCCTGTAAAGTGCCAGTACTGGACAGCCGGGCAACACGGATTAGGTTTGGATTTCTCTTCGTAGAGTGTCCGTTTCCGAATCTGTAAAGGACAGTAGTGATAGTCTCAGGATTGAGGGGTCACTTTAAGGGTGGCGGCAGTGTGGGGGTCACTCTGGCTGCCTTATTCTACCTTAATGCTGATGGGGGCTTGTTAGTCCAGTGGCTGGCCCCACCCCCCCTTGGCCCACCTTTCCTAGTAGTTTTTCAAAAAGCCACCACAGCTCTGTATTCGGAAACTGACTGGTCACTCCAGTGACAGCAATGTCCAAAGTGGCCTGTGTCGTCCTGGGCATTTGGAATCTTCCAGTGCCCAGGGTCCGCCACTGCATGCAGTGTGGAAATGGAGGGCTCACGACAGCTTCTACTGCTTTGAGTCTTGCTTAGGAACCCAGGAGTGCACTTGGTATCTCAGCAGTGACTCTAGGCAAGTCCAAAAAGTCTCGTTCCAGCTTCTCGTTTAAAAAAAACTCCGCAAATGATACCGAAAGCCCTAGAAGTAACTTACTGATCGGGTGTCACCTCCGAGGATCTGACCCGTTGAAGCTGCTGGCTGTTGGTGTCGTGGAGGGGCATCAGGCTCGTGGCTGTGCTGCTAATGATGCAGTGTCACGATTATTACTAAATAACAGGCCAGTTGCACCTTTGCTTTGTGCCAAGCACTGGGTTAAGTGGCACGCGTGTGACCTAATTGTGACCCCAGCAGCAGCCTTCTGCAGGCAGCTTGCATGACCCCCATTTTACAGATGAGGAAAGTTGAGGCATGCTCTGGGGGCTCACCCCAGGTTTCATAACACACAGCTCTCTTTGCAGCTGCAACACGTTTGCCCCTTGCCTTTGGCTAATGGAAGGTGGCAGGAAACCTCTTTCTGTGCTGTCTTGTCAGCCACAAGCCAGTGACTTCTGCCCCCCTCTGGGAGAAGCTGGCTTCACCTTGTTCCCTCAAACCTAATGAGATAGAGCGTGAAAACCTGTTTTTTGCCCTTTCTCCAGGGACAGCAACTCGAGGGAACGCACAGCATTGCCATGCTAATCAAACCCCCCCAGACAAAACGAACTCTGTTTCCTTCTCAATGGGAACAAAGGACCTTTGGAGTCTGGAGTACAGAACCAGAAAAGTCAGGAATTGAGTGAAGGGTTCAGCTCTCCTCCCAGCCTCCCAGGCCGTGCCTGGGTGGCTGGGAGGAGCCCCTCCGGCCTTCATTTACAGTGGGCAAGGCCGCCACCATGCCCTTCAAATGTCCCTCAACATCCCGGGAAATAAATTGGCCCAGGAGAGTGATCCCCCTTTGCTCTCTAGCCGTCTTGCTCAGGGTCATTTGCATGAGAACAAATTCCTTTGTGCAGAGTTGGCCTGCCTGTTCTCTGTCAGGGCTCAGTCCTTCTAGCCTTCATGTGGGGTTGCTAGGCAGATATGACCCTGGCTTGCAAATAAGCTCACTGCATTTACCAGCCTGTGAGAACTTCAACTTGGGGGAAGTAGATTGAAAGGCATCTAGTCTGGAGCTCAGACAGGAGCTAGCCCGCCTGTGAGGGCTGGGGGTCCAGAGCAGCCAGTGACCAGGGGAAGTCTTTGGGGGGCTTCTAGGAGGCCAGGATTGCCCGCTTATCCACCCCCTTCCGCTCTCTGTGTCACCCACACTCACGTAAAGGTCTGTGCTTTGGGGGATGGGTGTGTGTGTGTGTGTATATATGTATATGTATGTATATGTATGTATGTGTATATATATTCCTTTTGACGCATATTCTTGCTTCAGAACTTTGTATCTGCTTCCTCAGACAGCTGAGAGAACCTTACAAACTTTTCCATCTGGGAATACTGACTTTCTAAGTCTACGTGCTGGATCTAACTTGTGGCTTGGGGGCCTTCCCCACCCCCATATTTGATGGCTTGAAGGCAGGCAGGTCCCTTTGAGCCAGAATGCATGTTCTTGGGGGATTCAAAGGTTTGTCCAGGGGTTCTGAGTACAGATAGTTTTAAGGGAGTCCATTTTCTGAACATCACCTCTTACCCAAATCCAGGAACCCCCAGCAGTTCATGCCAGGTGTTCCATAATTCTTCATAGTTGCCTTCTCTTGCTTAATCCTAGTCAGGGTCTTGCTGGGGTGCCCTGCTCTAGCTGTGTCTGAGGAGGTTGGGGTGAAGGGTGGGGGGGGCTATGGAAATACTGAATTCAGGGAAACCGTCATTCAAGTCGAGAGGTTTCCCATCCATTTTTTTTTTTAAAGATTTATTTATTTATTCATACAGAACTGGGGTACAGTTCAGAGATGCGGAGGGTGAGAGGATTCACCAGGGACAGAGTGGGGTGCAGGACAGGCAGATCGACGAAGTACACTGCTGAGGGGAGCAGCGGGCGGGTCAGGAGAGGTCTGCCGCGCCATGTGGTCACCTCCGGGGCAGGCAGGAATCGAACTCATGCGGAAGTGGCTTTAGCTTCTCAGTACTGTGCTTTAACCCGCTGCACCACCAGGGAGGACCCTCCCATCCATCTTCTTAAAGATGCATTTCCAGTAAAATGATGTTCTGACTAAGAATAATTCATCTGATTTATAATAGATATTGTTTTATTATGAATTCTTCCATGCAGCAATAATTACAATGGTAACTCAATCCAGAAGGGATTTCTTTTTGCCCTGGTGGGATAAAGTACAAAAAATTAAATTTCAGTTTATATACAGTCTGTATTTCAGAGTAGGATAAAAACATGAAGGACTTTTGCACATAAAAGCACATTGCTTTGAGAGAGGATGGAAATAGTTTTGAAAAATAAGAGAAAGAAATAGAAAATTTCTGACCTAATGAGCACACTCATAATTGTTAAAAGAGTGATGGTTTCACATTGCTTCAGCATTTATATTACAGCGGGCACATTTAGAGGAGAGGCGTGATGGCTTTATTACGAGTCAGCACATGCAGGTGTAATTGACAGGCTTAACTTGTGCCACCGTTTAAAGACTCTCCGCGTGACCCCCCCGTGCGAGGGTGTGAGGACCAGTGTCTCTGGGCCTCCAACCCCAAATTCATATGTTGAACCATAAGCCTTCTCATGGTAGTATCTGGAGGAATTCGGGTTAGATTAGGTCATGAGAGCGTGGGTTCTCGTCGTGGGTGGGGTTGACGTTCCCATGAGAAGACAAGGGTCCGCTCTCTCTCACTCTTTCTTGCTCTCTTTCCTCTGAGAGCAGTTCGTGAGACAGGCAGGAAGAAGGCTCTCACCAGAACCCCATCATTCTGGCCCCCCAGTCTTGGGCTTGCAGCCTCTGGAACTGTGAGAAAATTAATTTGTATTGTTTAAGCCACCCAGGCCGTGGTATTTTATGGTGGCAGCCGAATTGACTAATTGGGGATTTATTGTTTTTCCAGCTTCTTTTCGAGGCTACCCAACAACACAAAAAATGCAGGCCCAAGCCCGGCCTCTGTCAATATCAGGGCAACACAGATGTGCTCCCTGCCTCGTGGACAAATTCTCCCTGGGAAGGTGCAACACACCCAAGAGTCACGTGGAGGGTGGAGAAGGGAGGCAGTGAGCTGGGCTGTGCAGGGGCCGCGGGAGATGCCTGTGTGCCAGGTGCACGGGCTCCTGACCTTGGCCTCCACTGTGCCCTTGCGAGCTATGTCACTTTGGGCAGATTGCTTCACCTCCTTGACCCGAGTCTGCTTATCCAGAAAGGGGGCTGAAGACGCACTGTTACGGGTTTGAATGACCCCTCCCTGCCCCAGCGGCAGGAACACAAGCTTGAGAAAACTCTGATGCCTGTGCGGCCTCCTTGGTTAAGTCTCAGCACTATCACCCCAAAGGCCTGGTTTGATCCCCGGCCAGGGAGCTGACCCACAGGGCAGAACAGACCTCTCCTGTCCCGCACGCTGCTCCCTCTGCAATGTGCTTCAGGAGATCGCCTATTCTGTTCCCCACTGTCTCTGGTTAGTCCTCTCGTCCCCGCACCTCTGGCCTACACCCCAGTTCTTGTATGCATAAATAAGTAAAATAAATCTTAAAAACAAAAATCTGATGCCTGCAAGTAAGGCCGTCACTGACCAGAGGAGCCGGTTCAGACGGTTTGTAGTGGGCACCAGCTTTACGTCTCCATCATGCCGTCTTTAAAAGAAAGATGTGAAAGGAAGTGTTGCCTTGCTCTGTGCACAGACAGCATCCACATGTCAAAAAAAACTGAGGACCAGAAGCCCCTGTGAAGAGTACTTATGTTTCTAACGCCCGCGACTCACTGTTCCTACCTTTGTAAACTAAATTCAAACGTGAGATTGTTGGAACAGCTTTCACGGAGTCAGTCAGAGCTGTCGGGCTGCTTCCTGGGTTCGTATCCTCTGCCTGATTATCTAGCAAACTCTGCCTCACAATCGGGAGACTTCGATTCCAGTTAACATGAGTAATACTGGATGAGGGTGGTGCTGGAGGCCGAGAGCTGCTGCTAGCTTAACTGAGTTCACATGCATTGTGGACTTAGCACTTAGCACTGTGCTTGGCTCTCCATGAGGCTCAGTAACTCTCGGCTGGGGGATTGAGGGTGCCTGTGAGTCCCAGAAGAGAGAGGAAGACTTGTGAGCCCGGGCATAGGGAAGGGGCCTGAGAAGAAGGTGGGGGTGGGAGAGACCATGCTGGAGTCAGGGGGTCGGGCTCTGACCACCTGCCCATGTTGGGGCCCTTGCTCTGAACTCTTCCCCTGGGTACCATTCGGAGAGGTTGATGGTGAGTCTCCAGGTGTATCTCCCACCAACTCCAGAGGAAGATTCATTTGAGTTCAACACAGCTTTGTTCCCAGACTTCTCAGCCTACAGTTTCCTGCTCCTGTATTTTGTCATCCTCTTACTTAAAAAAAAAGAAATGAAAGAGGGTCTTCCCTGGAAGTGTCCTCTGTAAACTCTCTCAAGTCCATGGCAGAGGTCTTACAAAGAAATCAAAACAAAATTCTCTGAGCAAAGTGATTTGAATGGCATTGCTTTTAGCAGTCACCTCTCATACGACAAGTAAGCACTTGTCGTGGTAAGCTTTCACTGCAGTGGGGTGGGTCACGAGGGACGGGAATGCTGGGCAGCATCTTGGATGATTTGGGGAGGTTTTCTCTGGACAATTTGAGTTGGGTCCACTGTCTTGTTCCTCAAAAGGCCAGAGAATAAGCCTGTTCCTGGCTAGGTCTTTTGACTGCAGGGAGACGCTGGCTTTCCCTCTCTGGTCTAACAGGACCTCCTGTCCTGCTGCTCCCTGGAACATTATAGTGTGTTAAGCTGCTTGCTTTAACCCATTCGGGACAGTGTCGCCCTGCCTTCTGGACGCCTGGAAGGTACCCCAAGACGCAGACGGCATTCTGAGACTGGAGGCAAGGGGTGCAGGGAGATTCTGTCCCTCTGTGATGGTGGCAGGCTCTGGTCTCAGCACGCAACCAGACTGTTAATGGGGAGCCGCAGGCTGCAGAGTTTCCATCGTTCTCCCCCGTCCCTGACCCATCCCAGCAGCTTGCTCAGGAAACCTGCTGAATACAGTGGGCTCCAGACTGCAGAACCCACCACAGAGGAAGGGACCCCGCTCCCAGGGTCTACTGTCTAGTTCAGAAGAAAGAACAGAGGTGTGCTTACTACCTAGCGTAGCATTTCAATAAGCACACAGTCATACGGAGGAAGAAGAGGAAGGAGAACTTAGGTCCGCCCTCAGTCGTTAGTATTCGTCTTCCTCTGACTTCTTCATTTAGCACCATCCTCTCCAGCTCCAGCAAATGGCAGGAGTTCACCGTTTCTTAGAGCTGTGTCATAATCCACCCCTCCATCCTTGGTACCTAGGTTGTCTGTATAACGTGGCCATCATGAGTGGAGCTGCAGTGAACGTAGTCTTTTTGAATGAGTGCTTTTTATCCTGAGAAACTAAACAAAGAGAAAGACAAGAAATCTGACTGCAGAGCTGAGACTACCAGCGGGGGAGAGCGGGGCGTGGGGTGCTGGGGGGTGGACTAGAGGACTCTGGTGGAAACCATGGTGTCTTGGTGGTGGGTGTGGTGCAGTGAGGGGCTTGAACCCACGTCTCTGAATCATACCCAGTGATATAAACCAGTGTTACCACCCTTAAAATAGTTCGCCATGGGCCCTCCCTGGTGGCGCAGCGGGTTAAAGCACAGCACTAGGAAGCTAAAGCCACTTCAGCACGAGTTCGATCCTCACCCCGGAGGTGACCCACATGGCGTGGCAGACCTCTCCAGGCCCACCCACTGCTCCCCTGAGCAGTGTACTTCGTCAATCTGCCTGTTCTGCTCCCCACTCGTGAATCCTGATGGCACAGGGGGTTAAAACGCAGCACTGTGAAGCTTCTGCAGCCACTGCAGCGTGAGTTCGATCCCCGGCCAGGGAGTGACCCACAGGGCACAGCAGACCTCTCCTGTTTCCCTGCTGCTCCCCTTAGCATTGGATTTCAATAGATCTGTCTGTTCTGCTCCCCACTCTCTCTGGTGAGTTCTCACCCCCTCTCCTTCTGACCTGCACACCAGTTCTTTTTAAAAAAGTGATTCACTGAAAAGGAAGGTAAGGCCATTGGAACTTTGGGCAGTGATGAGCTGGAGCTGTGCTTTCGGGGTGAGGCAGAACAGACTTGCCTGGATCAGCAAACACGGGCTGAACTTCCCCAGTGGGGGTGCCAGGAGTGTGCAGTGCAGAAGTCCCTATCCTGAGGGATGCATGGAACTAGACTTTTCTAGAGATTCGAACCTAGTGTCCTGGAAGATAGCTCCTGTGGGTGTTTCTGGTGTTGAACTCTAACCCCTCTTGCAGTCAGCACAGCTCCATCACGGGGCCCCCACACCTTGGCTGCACCCCATACTGTTTGACTGTCCCCAGATGAACCTGCAGGTGGGTAGCATGATCCCAGGACCAGGCCCAGTGCCACCTGAGCGCCAGGGCCGTGGGGACTGGCTCAGCAGATCCAAAAGGGCCCAGAGCCATGAGGCGGTGGACAGGAGCCATTGGAATTTTGAATGCCTTTTAAAATGTACTTATTTACATATATATGCAAGAACTGGGGTACAGCCAGAGGTGCAGGGGCGAGAGGATTCACCAGAGACAGAGTGGGGAGCAGAACAGGTGGATCCACTGAAATCCACTGCAGAGGGGAGCAGCGGGGAGACAGGAGAGGTCCGCTGTGCCCTGTGGATTAGCAACCTGGCGGCAGATCGAGCTCAGGCTGCAGTGGCGTGCACAGCTTCATGGTGCTGAGACTTTCGCCTCTGCCCCTACAGGGAGGGCTGGTCCTTTGGAGTTTTGCAAAAAGGAACTGGAGGAGCCCCTGGCTTCCCCTTTGACACCGCCTATGACAGTGTGCAGCTCTCACCCGCCTGGGGTCAGAGTCCAGCAGCAGAATGTGCTGATGAAAAGTGACGACAAAGTCTCAGCCGTAGCTGCAGCGGGTCTGGATCACACCATCTGCTCTCAGAAGAGTTTTCGCTTCGTATTAGTGTTCGTGACGCTTTGGGCTGGCATTGCACACTTTCAGAGCTTCAGGTGTTACCTGTTTCTCCTGCTAACAACCAAGATTCCTTTTGGGCAGACACTCCTGTGTGCTGGATTATTTTCGTCTCACCTTGGCGTTCAAGGCTGAGCTCTATTGTCCGCTAAGTGTGGAAACTGAGGCACACCTGAGGGCAGACCTCTGGCAAATGACAATGCTGGATCCCAGAACATGGAAGAGGCCAGCAATCCCCCTAGTCAGGTCTCCAAAAGGTGGATTTGCCAACAGCTGCTTCCCTGGACGAAGCTCCCGCTCCCTGCCCCGATTCTGGTCTCATTCCGACCTCTGCCCCTGCTGCAGCACAAGTGTCTTCAGGTATGACTTAGGGGACCTGCCTTGGCCTGGATTGCCGTCACGGGATACCAGGAGTTGGGCTCAAACCACGGACGGGAGCCACAGGGAGACAGGAGAGGTCTGCTGTGCCCTGTGGGTCACTCCCTGGCCGGGGATCGAACTCAGGCTGTAACAGTGACAGCCTGAGACGTAACCCCTGGGCCAGCAGGGAGTGTCTGTAGATATTTTTTTAAAAGCTCTACTTTTTAGGCAGCCATATAGAAAATTTTATGGTTGAAATTACATGACGTGTGAGGTTGGTTTTAAGTTAATCCAGTGAATGTGGAGGCTGAGGAAAAAGTGAAGCAGGAGAGGGAGACAGATGAAGCTAGACGGGCCTCGTGGGGGTGGTTGTTGAATCTGGAAGTCAAGTGGGTCTGTGTGAGTTTCTCCACTGTGTGTGCTTAACAACTTCCATAATAAAATGAATATTTTGGACAACTTCCATATTAAGTAATAAGTAAATACCACCTCATAAAAACTCGGAAGATTTGGCCGGCGAGCTTTCAGGGAGTAGGTTTCAAGTGATGGACTTTGAACCCCTTCCGCCTGCCCACACCCTGACTGGTTTTGTGCCCAAGTCAAGATAAAATTTTAGGGTACTAGCCAGAGACCCCTCTACTCCCTGTGTTTTCGGACCTGCGTCCCACCCAGCTG
>NW_004567139.1:3624269-3625490 GCF_000260355.1 Condylura cristata
GGGTCAGGAGAGGTCTGCTGCGCCATGCGGGTCAGCTCCCTGGCCGGGGATTGAACTTGTGCTGAAGAGGCTGCGGCCAGCTTCATAGTGCTGCACTGTAACCCACTGCGCCACCAGGGAGGGCCCTCAGTGGCTTCTCCGTGGCACCTCATAAGTGCCAGCCTTTTGCTCCAACCTTGTAAGGAATGTGATGCTTTTTCCCCTCTCCTAGATCCTGTTAGAACCACCCTCTTCTCAAGCGGTTATCCGTGACCTCCTCTTTAACCTGGCCCCCACTGGCCCCACTCTGCGGGTCCCTTCCTGCTCTGATTTGTGCCTTGCTGTTTAGATTACTCATTTCATTTCTTCTTCCGACAAGAACGTCAGAGGCACGAGGGCTGGGGTTCGTGTTTCCTTCACGGTGTGCAGAGCGCCCTGAGGGAGACCTGTCCCTCGGTTCCCCTTTGCTGGATGACCGCAGCACACCGGGAGCTCACTTCAGAGCACAGGGCAGCCTGGACCCAGCCGGTGCACCTGCCAGGTGCTGCCCGGTGGGTGGACAGCAGCGTCCTGCAGCCAGAGAGCGGAGCCCCTCCCCCCACCCCAAGCCTTTGTCTTTTTTGGCCCCAGCTCATCTGAAGCTTTGTCTCTGGAAAACCAACAGAGCCCTCTGCCAGGAAGGTCTGCCCAGTCTTGTTATTCCAGCTGTTTCCAAGGCTCTCCGGCGGGCGGCTTGGCCACGGGGAGGCCGGAGGGAGCCAGGGTCAGCTGATGGCCCTCCAGCCCTGGTGTCCGACGGCCCTGTCCTGTTGCTTCTCGGCCTTCCCGCCGACACCCAGCCTGATGGTCACTCCCTGGCACGTGAGAGCCTGTCCCCTCAGCCTGCAGGGAGGCCCGGCTACCATGCTTTGAACGGGGTTCCCAGAACACGAACCGCTGCTGGAGACAATGCACAGCCCAGTTTCCCCTGCTGCTCTCTGAGGGGCCAGAGATGCGAATGGTCACACTGCGAGATGCGTGGCCACACGTGCGTGGCCAGTGTTTGTTGCCGTGGCTCTGCTCCAGTGGAACAGAGGCCCCTGCCCCGGGTGGGGGTGCCGAGCAAGGTGGCCAGGGTTTCCGGCCCTGTGGAAGGAGGCGGGGGATAAATTACAGTTTATTTGCCAAAGACTCCCCCTTCCTTCTGAAGCCAGGAGGGTCGCTCCTTGCCTCCGGCTTCTCCCCTCTGAGGCGGGGACAGGT
>NW_004567139.1:3626530-3642879 GCF_000260355.1 Condylura cristata
TGGAGTGTGACTAAAACATGTGCATGCCTTTATTAAAACTTGCTTTTATTTTTTTAAAGATGTATTTATTCATACAGAACTGGGGTACAAGCCAGAGGTGCAGGGGCCGTGAGAGGCTTCACCAGAGACAAAGTGGGGAGCAGAACAGGCCGACTGACAAAGTCCACCGCTGAGGGGAGCAGCGGGGGGTTCAGGAGAGGTCTGCCGCGCCACGTGGGTCCCCCCCGGGCTGGGATCCAGCTGGCACTGAAGCGGCTGCCGCCAGCTCGCAGTGCTGCGTCCTAACCTGTTGCGCCACCAGGGAGGGCCCTAAAACATGCTTTATTGATAAAAACCGCTAACCATCTCTGAGCTTTGAACCGCAGTGCCAGAGGTGCCACCCATGCCCAGTTGGGACAAAAGGTTATGCCTGTGGAGTGCTGTGAAGCGAGGTGGGCCCGGTCTGCAGTGTGGGGTAACGGACCATTTTATTATTGTTTTTAGTAATCGTTAAACTGAGGCGTCTCCTTGGTAGCGCAGAGATTAAGCCTCAACACTATGAAGCTGTCCACAGCCATGCAGCACCAGTTAGAGCCCTGGGGAGTGACCCTCAGGGCGCTGCAGACCTCTCCTGTCTCCCCACCACTCCCCTCAGCAGTGTACTTCCTCAGTCTGCCTGTTCTGCTCCCCACTGTCTCTGGTGAAGTCTCTCACCTCCCCCTGCACCTCCAGTCCACATCCCAGTTCTCATTTGTATAAATAAATCTTTAAAAATAGTAATAATTGTTAAATTGGGGTTCATGTTTCATTCACGGTGTTTACAGCACTAACAGTTTACAGCGCTGTATGCAGTTGAGAGCTTGGGTCACAGCCCCGTGGCAGTCCCTGATGTATGTTAGCTCCTCACAAGTCATTCATCGGTACAGCTGGGAGCTTCCCCCTTTGGCCACCATCTTTCCATTTCTCCTGCCTTCTCACACCCGGCCTCCACCCTTCGAATCTCTGCGTTTCCAAGTCCAACCCTTGTAGACTCTCTAGAATATGTGAGATCACAGAGTCGTTGTCTCTCTGCGCTGGCTTGTCTCAGTGTAAAAGCCTCCAGATTCATCCATGTTTTTGCAAAAACAGGATTTCTCTCTTTTGTAAGGCTGAGCAGTGTTCTAGGGTATATAATTATAGACGAGGCACATTTCCTTCATCCATTTGCACTCAGGTTGAGTCCAGATTTTGGCTGTCGTGAATAATGCTGCAGTGCTTATGGAAACACGCATATCTCTCCTAGTGACTGATTTCACTTCCTTTGGATCATTACCCACAAGTGGGATGGCTGGATCGACAATGATTCCATTTGTAATTGTTTGAAGAATCTTTATATTGTTTTCCATAATGTCAGCTTGGGTCTACATCAAAGTATGTGACTTGGAGTTCATTCTTTGAATGTCTGGATTACCTTCTCTCTGTAGTTTAATAAAAAAAAATAATAAAAATGGGAAAAAGATTAAATATCTCCCCGGAGGTTTGGGCGTGAAGACTAGTGCAATGGTGTTGGCTAAATTAGCTTCTTTCCATTCAATGACTATATTAAGTATTTACGATGTTCTTTGAAAATCCCCAAAAGGCCGTTTTGTCATTAGGTAATACTCCCATCTTAATCTTAACTTTTTTCTTAAGTGAGATTTCCCCCCACCCTGACCTCTAGGATGTTGGGTTATTCCAAAATGGATTATGGATGAAGAATGAGGCTACTCTGTTCCAACCTAAATTAGTTTAAGAAAAACTTCCGATGACTCCTGGTCATGGCAGAAGCCGTAGAATGAGACTGTGAAGCAACTAACAAGTCAACAAGAGTTTATTCAGCCTCCTCCACGCCCAAGCTCTCTTTCCTCTCCTGAGGCAGAAGTCTTGGGACCTCAAGATCAACAAATACCAGTTGAATCTAACTGAGTTTGAAAAAACAGCCCTCCTTTTGAAAACACAAGACTTTGCATTTCTGAACAATTGATTCATTGGTCTCCAGATCACCATGCCTGTGTAGGGACTTCCGTTTATTTTGATTAAGTGCAAACCTGCCTATTTGCATTTATCTAGGTCTTCCAGCCACCCCATTCCTCTGGGTTTTTCTTGGAGCAGGCTGACTGGTTTTGTTTGGGGATGCATTCCGCAGTCTTGGGGGAGCTGGGCTGGGGGGTGAGGAGGAGGGGGTGGGAGGCTTACCCATCTGAGAATGCCTGTCATAACCCAGCCCGGCAGTGTCTTCATCTATCACCAGCTGGCTCTTTTTTCATCTCTGTCTTGGGCTGAGTATCTACTGAGGTTTTGATTTGTGCCAGAATTCCAAGTCTGTGCCTCCAGCCTACCCTTGTGAGTTTAGGACTTTCAAGTAAACTAGGGGTGGTGTGGTTTTATTCCCCGGTTCCTGTTTGCAACCTGTCGTCTCAAGCATAACCTTGAGTGCTTGTCTTTCACAACACACCCTCCGATTTTATTGCTTTTTGTGTTTGTCCACTCAAGTTGAATCATCTCCAGCTAGGTTAAGCATCAGTTAGGTTAATAATCTCCTTTTAGTTTAGTTTTTTTCTAAGGTCAGAATCATGAAGTTGGTTTCCTAAGCATCCACGTGTGATCTGAGGAGTAGCATTTCAACCCGTACCTGGGGGCATGTTCGAAAGACCCCCCCAGACCCCATCCTTACCTTCTGAATTTGCATTCTGGTAAAATCCTCAAGAGCGAGAGTGTGCTGGTTATGCAATGATGTTAGATTTACTTGTTAAACATTACGTGGCGCAGATGTAAAGGGACATATTTCTACCAAATGGTTTTGGTATTTTTTTCATAAACTGACTAGGAAAAATATCAAACTAGGCCCCCCCAAGCAAGATTCTACTGTTAATTTTCAGTTTTGCACATCTTTTCTCCCCCAAATTAATTTTTATCAAGAATTTTAGGTACATGAGTTACTTTATGACATAACTGTGAATCGTGTCTTGGTAATAAAAGTCTCATCTGTTCACCTGGACATCTCAGTGGGTTTGATAAGGTCACACTTCCTTGGGAAATTTCTTGTGAATCGGGAAAGCCTGTTGAGAATTTTTCAGAAGTGGACACAGGACCCGGTTCGGTCCAGAACGCGGACTCATCTATGTCGTATTGTGAGGTCATCCAGCTCTGTGATGACGGGCGATTATTATTATCACCATTGAGTCTCAGGTGGAGAAACTGACAAACCTGTTCAATAGTCCAGTGAGAAGGAAAAACAGCTGTTGGCATGGAAAAGTGATTATTTCCTAAGCTACTGAGTAAAACACAGCTGCACTGGCAGTTTGAACTGTTTTCTTGTCCATTTTCTGTTCTTTTAGGCAACCTGGCAGAAACACGAGGCCCTCCACCATCTGGAACTCAGAAATGCATTCGGGCTTGACGATGGCTTCTTGGACGTTCAGGTGTCCTGCAGATGTGAGAACTTGCCCCGCCCGCACCAGCTGGAGCCCCGAACAGATGCAAGACGAGCGCTTTGACTCTTGACAGCCTTGAACATAGAGAGGTCACTGTCCAAGTGGCCAAGGGCAGCTGTCGACGCAGGTGACCGCTGCCCACAGCTGGTCATCTTACAGAGCTGCGGGGCAGGGGACGCCAATTTCGGGTTGCAAGTTTCCTGCCTCTCCTGAATTAGGATTCCAGACAGAGGCCTCGTTTCTGTAGCCCCACCGGTCCATATTCCCTGCCACCACTATCACTGACACCGCCTCCTTCTTCTCGCAAACTTCACTGCTGTGTCCAGGGGTGTCCAGCATAGAAAGTGAGTGGACTTGCCAGTGGCGGGCACCCCCACTGTGGACGGGAGGACTTGCCCACTCCACCATGGGCTGGCTTTTTCTAAAGGTTTTGTTGGTGGGCTTGAGTTCCTTGGGATGTCTTTATCCTCTGGTAGATTTTGGCTCCCAAGGGAAAGCGGGAGGCCAGAAACCAAATTTTGTGATCATTTTGGCAGATGACATGGGGTGGGGCGACCTAGGAGCAAACTGGGCAGAAACAAAGGACACTACCAACCTGGATAAGATGGCTGCAGAAGGAATGAGGTGAGTGTGGGGGTACTGAGTCCGTGGGGCCCCAAGTGTGACTTTTGTTATTTATTTTATTTATTTATGCATATAAGAACTGGAGGACAGGCTAGAGGTGTGAGTGAGAGGACTCACCAGAGACAGAGTGGGGAGCAGAACAGGCAGATGCACTGAAATCCACTGCTGAGGGGAGCAGCAGGGAGACAGGAGAGGTCTGCCGCACCCTGTGGGTCAGCTCCCTGCTCAGGGATAGAACTGAAGTCGCAGTAGAAACAGCGTGATAGTGCTGAGACTCTAACCCTGCACCACCACGGAGGCCTCTACCTGGGACTTTTGCACCAGAACTCTTATTGCCAAGCAGGGTCAAAGGGTGATTTGAGACAATGTTGTTTCTATCATCTCCCTTTTATCAGCATATTCATTTCCCAGGACATATGACCACAAACTGGCGGCTTAAAGCAACACAGATGTATCCTCTCCCTAGTCCAGGAGGTTCAGGCGTCGGCAAGGTGGTTCCTCCTGGAGGCTCCGAGGGGGAATCTGTTCTTCCAGTTTCTCATGGTTGCAGGCAGCCTGGTGACATTACTAGAAATAACACCCATCTGAAGTGTCAATGTGATGGGATGCCGACCCACAGGTGAAGGCCTGAGGGCCACAGCAGGGAAGGAGGGGACCCCTGGGAAACTCCCTGCTGCTCAGTCTCCGTGGAGAACATGCGCACTTGGCCGACACCTGCACCGCATCCACACAGCTGCCAGCAAGCTGAACTGCACCTGCACCTGCCAGGGTTCAGGCTCCAGAATTGCCCAATGTAACGCTCGTTACCAAGAGGTTTCTCTGCGTTCACACATGAGGAGATCCAGGTCAAGGACCTCGCTCAGAGTTGAGGAGTGGCTGAGCCAACATTCAAGCCCAGATTTTTCCATTCTAGAGCCTTATCTTTAAGGCCTGGGGGAGAAGGGGGGCTGGGAAGAGTCCTTCAGAACTGGGGCCACTGCGCTCTCAACATTTCTCCCCCTGTGGCATGGAGAAAGGAGGTCTCTGCTGAGCGCCTGTAAGAGCAACCTTAAGACGCATTGATCAGGAAGGGGCAGCAGGGGTTGGGAGGAGGCTCCCCAGCCTGCAGGTGTGAGGGGCGGGACAGGTGCCGGCTCAGCTGCTCCTAACCTTGTGCTTATTTCTGTCCTCAGACGCATCGTTTCGCTGCCTCAGGGCCTTGGCACGGGCTACTCCCTCTTCCTGGCAAGCTCTGAAAGCCTAGCCCCTCTCACGCTTCCCCGTCCAGTCCCCATCCTCGAGAGGCTCCCGGCCGTCTCTCACCTCCGCCAAGCATGGCTCTCTGCTCTCCCCCAGCCCCTCTCAAATGACCTCCCGTGCCTGTCTCTCTCCGGAGGAGCGAACGTCTCTATCTCTTTCCTAACTCCAATGCCTAAGACAATGCCAGGGGCATGGTAGATGCTCAAAACACTTTTCTTCTGTATCGGAATTCCTAGATCCCACCTTCGGGGTCTGCCTCGGTGAGTTAACCACTGCACGGGGTCTGGAACCAGGCGCCAGGGTCTCTCGCTTTCTCAGTATGGGACACTGGGCTCATTTGCCAGCCTCACTGGGACTGTTTGCTCATCTCTAGGTCAGTAATGGTACCTACGTCACAGGGTCATTCTGAGGAGGCAATTAGTTAAGTCAGCAGAGTCCATGTCTCCCCTCCTCCCCCCCCCCGCCAACCTGGACTGTCCTGTCTGTCTCCTCACTTAGTTTCCAGCCACATCTCGCTCTGGGCCCCTGGTGCCTCCTCCACCAGGTGGACCTTAGCACTCATTATCGTCTCAGAATCCCTCTATCCTGTGTGCTCATAGGGCGTGTCCCCAGGGCAGCTCTTACGTGTGTGTATCCTCCTGATTCCCGTCAGCACTCGCTGCTCTTTCTGTTTAACCTGGCTTGGTAGATGCAATTTGCCGCTTTTTTTTTTTTTTTAAGATTTATTTATTTGTGCATACAGAACTGGGGTACAGGCCAGAGGTGCAGGGGCGGTAAGAGGATCCACCAGAGACGGAGTTGGGAGCAGGACAGACGAAATATACTGCTGAGGGGAGCAGCGGGGAGACAGGAGAGGTCTCCCGGGCCCTGTGGGTCACCTCCAGGGCCAGGGATGGAACTCGCACTGAGGCAGCCGCGGCCAGCTCGCAGTGCTGCGTCCTGACCCACTGCGCCACCAGGGAGGGTCTCAATCTGCCGCTTTTGTGGATGGGCAGGGTCTGGCTGCAGCCCAGTGGCGATGCCAGCAGCAGAAAGGGCACTGGGAAAGAAACAGCATGTCAGCGCCCCCTTCAGACTCCCAGCTCCACGCACGTGGAGATGACGTGGGGACCGTGGCCTGTAGCCTTGAACTGCCCGCAGCTGGAGTCAGAGGAGCCCACATCCATCTCTCGTGGAGGGCAACTGAGGCCCAGGAAGGGAATGCTGTTACTGTTAGCTCATCTGGCTTGCAGATTCACCAGAGGAAACGTCATGAGAAAGGATTTGCTGAGGAATAAGTGAACGCTCCTGCCTTGGAGTAGCACACCAGAGGGCACTGAACTTGGGCTTCCCCAGTGTTCGTGACCCCCGGGTGTGCCTGTGCAGCAGAGGTACCCTGGCACGGGTCGGGAGGCCTCGCCACCCGTGTGCTTGGCCCTGACCTCCAGCCGGTCACTTTGTCAGCGCCCACTGCACACCTGAGCGGGGCAGTGCTGATGCCGTTCCCAAGTTTAAAAGCGAGGAGGTACCCTGAAGAAAACCAGAGTGTTGGGATTTAAGAAAAACAGCCAAGGACTTAGTTGTCAATGACCCGCTCATTTTTTTTTATGCTTTTTTTTTTATTAAAAAGTTTATTTTTACATCATTTTGCACATTTTTTTTTTCATCTCAATTGTAATCCCCACAGGTTTCCCATCACCAAATCACCCCTGTGCCACCACCAGACCCGCTCATTTTTGCCAGCAATTCAAAACTTGCTTGCAGCTTGGGGTAGAGGCGTGACTTGTGCACGCTGAAAAAAAGAGAAAAGGACAAATACATGTCCTTGGCCTCTCCTCCAGGGTGTGCAACTGTCTGGCCACTGTCTGAGTGCCGCGCAGACCTGGGAATAACCTTGATAATGGAATACGAGTCCGGGACCTGCCGGTTTCACCTGTGATGAAGCACCAGGTCTCGGGCCGAGTAGTAACTGCACAGATCTCCTGTCTGGGTGGCTGGATGGAGGCAACGGCTTAGGATGCCCAGCTCTTAAGTGAACACAGCCCGCAGGTCCATGATGGGGACGAAGGGTGAATGACCAGGGCAGAGAGACGAGGTCCTCGCCAGCCCTTCCTGGGCACCGGCTGCTCACCGCCGTCTGCCAGGCGGGCTCGGGAGCGGAGCTGTCTATTGTAGCGACTTGCACTGTGCCAGTTTTGGCCCTTGGTTTCTCGTCTTCCCTGCTCTACCCCTTCTCTGGCCCAGTTTAATTTTGAGTCAGGTCAGTGCTGCTGCTGAGGGTTATAGATTGAAGTTTAGCTAGGAGTCAGAGGTCAACATGCACCCCCAGAACGTCCGAGGACCCCAGTGGCAATAGGAAGCTGTTTCTGAATAGTTTGAGGGGAAAGAATGAAGGTGCTAATTCTATCAAACATCTGGTATGGCTTTTCTCATCAAAATTGGCTTTTTGCAAAAATTTTCTCATCCTGATACCTTGCTCGATTTTCTCTGCCTTTTTGTCACTTTTGAGATTTTGCCATCAGCTTAGGAAGAGGCGAAAACAGGCTGGCACTCAAAACTGCAGGGATTGGAATGAGGTCTTGAGGGCTGGTGGGCCCAAGGGGAGCCAGAGCAGAAAGAACTTTCTGCAGAAGGTTTTCATTAGTCAGCAAGACCCCTCCCCCTCCAGGTAACCCCACACTCCCGCCACCAGTGATTTAGGCCCAGGGTCGAGGACCCGCATCAGGGGGAAATCCTCTTGTTTGTCCTGACCGTCACCCGTCACCATTAGCTCTGAGATGTTTGCCCAGGGAGATCCCATCCCCGCTTCCTCTTAAGCCCTGTATTAGGGGTCAGTTACCCTCAGGTCAATAGATTAACTAGCCTTGGAAACCATGTCTTGCCCACCGCTGACTGGAGGTAAGGTGAGGCCTGGAGCAGAGACCTGGAGGTGGTAGCAGACTGGACGTGCAGGAACTCGCTGAGGGAGATGTCAGCCCATCAGGGAAGAACACCACAGTGTTAGCCGGGGCGTCCCTGGTGCCAGCCTGCTGCACAGCAGCGAGTTCAAAAGAGCCACCCAGTTGCTAGCATTTGTTCTCCTTTTCATCCTTCTACATCGTGGAGATACATGGACCTCTGCAAAGAGCAGATCGTGAGACAGTTAGTAGGGTTGGGGGGTCAAGCTGGCTCTGCCCTTAAGAGACTCACACCCTGGGGACGGAGTCAAGATGAGAAAACCGGCCTACAGACGCGTGGGTAGGGTGTTGCTGTCAGCGTGGGCCCTCACGTGTCCCCGCACCCGGGACTGGTGTCACCTGAGTAGCTGAATGACACCAGGGCCTAGAATGTGCCAATTCTTTTGACATGGATCACAGTCAAGAACGAGCAAGATCGTGCTGGACTTCTCGCTGTTGGGCGAGAAGAGAGAAGCTTCGGGAAGCTGGCGCTGTGGGACTGCAGCAGCCCAGAGCTGCTCCAGGGGTTCCTCAGCAGAACTTATCTACCAAGGGCTGAAAGTTACACGTGGAGGAACTAGCCAGGCACAGGGAAGAGAGATGCAGCAGAGGGAGGCAGAACTAACCGCGGGGCGAAACGTGCCATGTGCTCGGTGAATTCCCAGACGCCTCCCTGGTGCAGAGCGAGGTCCTGGGAACACCTCGTGGTCCAGCTCCTAAAAAGCCCTGTGTGTCTGCATTCTAGCAGAGTGTGGCTGGCGCAGGGCGTGTGAGGCCGGGCCGAAGGACAGGCAGCTGGTGAAGGATGCAGTGGACACGCTCAAGTGTTGGCTCTTGATCCTGAACCTGACGGGCGCCTGCGGACTGAGCCAGCAGCCTGCCTGGAGCTGGAGGGCCCCAGATTACCAAGGTGTCACCCTGACAGCCCGGAGGGCAGGGGCCTTTACTGCAAACTCCAGGGTGGCTGGCTCAGGAGATGGTCAGGGGAGGGAGTGTCCTGTCCACTGAAATGCTCCTGGATAGGTCCTGTTGTTGTGCCCCTGTATAAGTCCTTCCTTGAGCAAAATGTGCCCATACCCACGCGGGAATGGGATATAGAAAGGGGGGTGGCGAAGGAGCTCACCCAAACCAGGCGCCAGAGTGTGAGTGGGTGAACAGAGCATGTTCCCTTTGCTTGGGGTTTGCAAAGGGCTGTGTGTACGAGTCATATCAAGTAGCCACCGAACCACCTTCGCCGGCTGTGTCTTCCTACTGGACAGACAGCACCGTGAGGAGAGCTGCCCACGTGTGTCCAACATGCCGAGGCCACGCGAGGGCTCTCGGGCGTCCACACCTACCTCCCTGCCCTTAAATTATGGATGGAGCAGAGTTCGTTTTTATTCTGGCCGCTGCCAACGTAGAGAGTGGCCCAGCAGGCCCATCTGTGTCACATCCCCTGTGAACGCAGGCTGGGCGCTCAGTGCTGCGAGGGTGCGTCTCCCCGGCCTTGCGTGGCCTCCTGCCACGGAAGTGCCCTCTGGCCCGCCGCGCTAATGGATGCTGAGGCCAGTCGCTTCGTTTTCTGTCTGGCTGTGTCTCATCTGCGTTGGTTTTCTTGTTAACAGGCTGCTGTCACGGCTGGGTGTGTGTCTCTAGCTTTGCTTTACAATGTACTTTCAGACTTTAATGAGGACCCCTGTTGGTGAACCGGCCTGAGCCTGCCCAGATAGATTTGGAGCAAAACAAAAGCCGCTTTCCAAACAGCAAGGCCATTTTATGGCTTATTAATTAGTCTCTGCCAAGTGGAGCCAGAGGCCGGGAGAGGGGAGAGGGAGGAGCAGGTCGGGTCATCTGGCTGCAGGGAAGATGTTAGTTTCATTTCGGAGGGAGGGGGCTGGGGACAGTCAGGGTCTTCCATGGACTTGGCAAAAAAGAAGGACGACTTTATTTTTGAGAGTTCAGCATGAACTTTAACACTCGGTGGGAAAGGAATTGAGCCTTGAGAGCATCGGCTTAAGCGATTATGCAAAAAGTGGACTGACTGACTGACGTGCTTTCTTGCAAGTGAACAACCTGGCTTCTGCCTTCCAGCTTGGCTTATCGTCCACCAATGGTGCTGGAAGAGCCCCAGGGGGTTGCGGCTCGAAACCCTGAGTCGCAATCCTGGGAGGCAAGGGGCACTCTCACTGCAGAATCTGCTGCTCTAACCCTGTGGACTGAAAAGTTGTGGGGAGACCACGGGCAGAATAGTCGCTACCAGCCCCGCAGGGAAAGCAGCGGGCACCATGGTTTGGGCTGTATGTTCAGAGCTGATGCCATCTGGTCCAGGTCCTGCCGAGGACCCTCTTCTGGCTGGAAGGGGCCGTTGCCCTGTGACCTCACCTGGTGGACAAGGAACAAGCTCTGGTCTCTCCTCTTCCAGTAAGGACACTAATCCCACGGGCGGGGGTTTGGAGGAGGCGGGTCTCCGCTTTCACCATCTCATCAAAACCTGGTTGCTTCCTAAAGACAGAGCTTGGCTCCAGCTACTGCCACATTGGGAGTGAGGCCTCAACATGTGGATTTGGGGAGACACGGATTTGGGGAGACATTTCCAGGGGAGGGGAAATGCCGACAGCCTTGCAGCCTCCCGGAGCCTCAGCCCCAGCCCTCAGCAGACTGAAGCACTTTCCTCTCCATCCATTGCATTCCCAGGCTCTGCACTAGGGACCGGGCTTGGATGCTGATTTCCCGTGTGACTTGTGTGGGGGCAGAAAAGACACAGGCTGTGTCAATGCTCTGGTTTTCGTGCCTGTTCTTGGGCGTTAATCAGTATGTCTCAGGCTCGTGTGGATAGGAGTCATCTCTTGAGGCTGCACCGCTGAGTGTGAGTCTTGGGGCGTCTCTAGCCCGAGACCAGGGCCTCTGTGATCCCACCTGCTCCAGACAGCCTCCTCTCTGTTAGAAAGGGAAGCAGAAAGGACGGGGTTTCACTCGAGCAGGCCTGGGTTCAAGGCCCAGTTCCGCCATCTCCAAAGTGTCTGGTAGCGCAAGATCAGGCTTCACTCGCGCCGTGTGGTCTTGGGAAGCCTCTTCCCTTCTCTCTGCCTCACCTCCCTGCTCTGTAAAACGGGGAGCTGTTATTAGAAATAATACAAGTCATAGGAGTAAGGCGGGCGCCTCTGGAAAACAAGTAGCTATTGTCGTTACGATAAAACACAAACATACCCGTTAGGTCCCCAGATGTAATATCGATATTATATGTATGCTGTGGGCCTCAGCTGACGCGTCACTTCTTTGGAGAAGTACGTCCCTCACACACACATTTCCCCACCCCGTGTTTATTCAGGTCACCCCTGCTTCCTGCTCTTGGAGGCTGGTTTTTTTCCGGCACCATAGGAAGGGTGCAGACATCCTGACCTAACAGCATGTATCTCTTAAGAATAAAACATTGTGAATGTAATAAAACACATTCTTACTAAAAACATCCTTTTTTTTTTAAGATTTATTTATTTATGCATACAGAACTGGGTACAGGCCAGAGGTGCAGGATGGTGAGAGGATTCACCAGAGACAGAGAGGGGAGAACAGGCAGACTGACGAGGCGCACTGCTGAGGGGAGCAGCGGGGAGACAGGAGAGGTCTGCTGTGCCATGTGGGTCACCTCCCTGGCTGGAGATCGAACTTGTGCTGAAGTAGCTGCAGCTGGCTTCGTAGTGCTGTGCTTTAACCCGCTGCGCCACCAGGGAGGGCCCTGAGCCATCATTCACGTAACCAAGCTACCAGCTGCGGTCTGTACAGTTCCAGTCTAGGGTCTCTCGGGTCCTGGATGCTCACCCATGTGCTCGCCTCACTGCGGGCCTGCAGCATCCCTGCCTTCACGCCCCATGTCTACGCGACTTTGCAATTTGTGACTTGAATGTGCATGTCATGTGTCTCAGCAAAGTGGTGCGTTCCTTGAGGCTTGGACAGCAGCTGCACAGGCTTTTGTTTTCTCCCATAGTGTCTGAAAAGCACTGGGCATAGACTCACGTGTGGCTCTAATTTCAGGCGGGAATTCTGTGCTACAAAGTCACCACCGTGAACTTGGATGTCGCAGATACTGAGCCACAGCTGGAGGGGAGGAGGGACATGTCCTGTGAGCCCAGTCACGGCGCCTCCTCAGCTGTAGCACGGAGCCCTTCCTGATGCACCTGTTCGTTTAAAGACCCCATATGCAGGCTCTGTTATTGCCTCACTAATATATTCTCCATCCACGGCCCTGTAGCTCAGGCCTCACGAGGTGGAGCTCACAAGCTCCCCCCCAAGAGGCAACCCAGCCTCCTTGCATTGCAGAACACTGACCGGTCCCCTGAGCACTGGGCTTGGGGTCATTTCATACAGGAAAATCACCGGCAGGGAGCATGGGAGTAAGCAGACCATGAAATGGGGGGTGTCTGTTCACACTGTGAAACAAGAGGGTCACCTGTTTGGGTACAGGTATGTCCACCAATCATTACTGAAACTTGGGGTATTGACTTTGGGGCTCCAGGTGAAGTTGAACGACCAGGTGAGTTGTAAAGATGGCTTCTTTGTCAACTAAATATATCAGGTTAAGGCGACTTGAATTAGCTGTGTGCCTTAGATGCATGGAGCTGCTTCTCGGAGCTTCCTTTTCCTCACCTGTCCTCAGCCGAGGTTTTCTTGGAGCCTTTGTCTGCATCGGAACCCAGGGAACTGGAAGGGAACTGGATTTCCTCTGGGTTTGGCTCCCTGTGCTGACACGAATCCCTACCACTTCCTCTTTGCAGATTTGTGGACTTCCACGCAGCTGCCTCCACTTGCTCCCCGTCCCGGGCCTCTCTGCTCACGGGCCGGCTGGGCCTTCGGAATGGAGTCACACACAACTTTGCAGTCACCTCTGTGGGGGGCCTGCCGCTGAACGAGACCACCTTGGCCGAGGTGCTGCAGCAGGCTGGCTATCTCACCGGGATGATAGGTAACCAGAGGTCCCCCAGCCCCAGCCCGGAACGCCATCTCTGCGACTGGACACCCCCACACCTGGACCCCATCCATTTCCTCTGCTCACTGTGCTGCTCACCTGGCCCCCATCCCCCACCTGGCCCCTTACCTGGGCCCCCATCTTCTGCTGCATTTACCATAGTGGCTGCTTCCTGTGCTCCTGCCCCAATGAGCTGCTCTTTCGGCCTGTTTCTTGCTGTGTGAGCTAGGAGCTTCAGCTCCGAAGGCCCAATAGTGGCCTAAGACACACGTGGAGCTATTTCCTGTCATCTAACACGAGGCGCGGGCTGCACGTCTGGCTGGCACCAGGATGGAATTGCGCTCGCTCCCTTGGCGCGTTGACTTTGTCCAGGTACTTGCGGCCATATGGCTGCAAGAGGGCCGCCGAGTGCCCTCACTAAGCTCTGGCTCAGGAAGGCGGGAGGGGCGTGGTGCCCATCTCACTTGTTCACACTGAGGCGAGCCAGCTTTCCTCAGGTCCTCTCTGTTCTGGTTAACGCAGAAGGTGCTTAACCCAGCTGGTGAGCCGGACCCACAGCCATCCCCCCACCCCCACTCCAACCTGTGGGGAAGCCTGGGAAAGGGTTGACCTTTCCAAGACAGGGTTGACCTGACTGACTCGCCCTTGGGTGCCCCCCCTGAGCAAAACTCAGCTCCGTTAGCAGGGTGAGCGGCCTTGGGGCGCAGGCACCTCGGCGACATGGCCGAACAGCTTCCACTCCATTCCCACTTTCGTGGGCACTTCGCTTAGCATGCTCATGTGCCAGGCACTTGGGCTGAGTGTTGACTACACCAGGGCACCGTGTCTTCGAAAAGGGTTATTTCCTCCATGGTCTAGGTGAGAAAGGAGAATTTCAGACAGGAGCTGAGGTGCGAGGTGGGACCGGGCCTGGCGTCGGGGGAGGCCGAGTCTGGGCAGCCTTGCTTGGTGCTTCTCCTCGCTACCAGTCTCCCCCCAGGGACCCCACAGCCCCGCGGGCCCAGCAGGCTGAGCTTGTTGTTCTCAGTCTCCAAGAGCCAGGTCTAGAGGGATACCTGCCTCCCTCCTTCCACCTGTGGGGCAAGCGAGGGCCCGCCCACAGCAGGAGCCGCGGGGCCCTTCCGAGCAGTTATTGGCGCCTGGAGCTGCCTGTTACGTTGTGGGCGGGGCCTGCTCTGGGCCGGGAGCCTCACCTGCAGGCAGAAGGTCTAACGCGAGAGTCAGTGTGACGCTGATGGCCCCGAGGGCTGGCTAGCCTGCCAGTCTGGGCAGGAGGGGCGGTCTCTCCTGTGCATTCCTTTCTGCCCCCCCCAGGGAGACCCTGAGTGTCCTCACCGCCCCCATCCAGGAGATGGATGCTCACTCAGGTCCTTTCTGGCTGGAGGGGTGTGGGGGTGCAGGACCCGCTCTCAGTTGCCCGCTTCCCTTCATGCCTCAGGACTCCAAGAAAACAAGGATCCCAGATGAATAGGTCGCACCTCTGCACGACCTCGAGAGGATAGTTGAGCGCTCAGCCCTCCCATCACGAAACTCCTCTAAACACTCCGACAGGGAAAAAGAAAACTCACGCGAGGACCATCGAGTCCGTTGCCAGCACCCCCTGCGCCTCTCATTTGGTTTCTGTTGATGTGTTTTACCTCACTTTACACACGCTGATGGGGTCTGGCCCTCCCGCCATTGTGTAACATTTGCATGTGACCTGATTTTACATATTCATTATTTTCACGGTTTTAGAAATAATGATGCATTTTAATGTTTTTGGTCGCCAAGTCCCGCTTATTCGGAGCATTCCACAGGCTTAATCCGTGTCCCTCAATTCGTTATTGCATTCCCCACGCCCACGTCAGCAGTCAGCAGCATTTACAAAGGGGAGTAAGGGCTACCTTATCCCTCCAGGCTCGGTTGTCAACTCTGCTCCATGCCTTTGCCTTAATGGGGTGGTGGGTAGCCCCGGAGCTAATGCACGCAGCCGCTCATGGCTCTCCTAGGTGTCCCCACAGCTCCCCCTGCATCTTGCACCACATTCTCTGCTGTGCCCCTTGCCTTGGGGGTGATTTCCTGGGCTCTTCAAGCCTCAGAGCAGAACTAGCAGGTCCAGCGTTCTAGCACTGTCTGGCTCTTGGCAGCTACACCCCTTTACTTCCCTAATGAGGTTGTTCAGAGTGAGGAGAGGCAGTGGCAGTGCCTGGCTGCCGGAGGGGGTCTCCCCGGAGCGCTCCCCCAACCTCTGTGTGGGCTGCTGGTGTTAACCAGTGAGGCGGGTGGTGAGACCAGCGGCCTCTGGCGCTCTGAACCTGCACTTGTTCTCAGATCCACCCTCAGGGTGGATGTTGTGGGCACAGACCCCCTCTGTGGGGAGCAGGAGCTCAGCCTGCTGGCTCCCGGGGCGGCCGCAATGACTGTTTTCTCCCTTTCACCGTGGGATTTCCTGCATGGGTCAGACTCACCCTCGCTGGCTTTCTGCCTCCCCTGGGACGCCCTCTGGGTCGCCCTCTGGGTCCCAGGGAGCAAAGCTCGGCCTGTAGGCCACGTTTGCAGCTGCTTTGCTTGTCCTCAGTCACGGGCAAAGCTGACGCAGAACAGAGTGTGGGGTCATCTCCCCAGGGCACTGGAGGCCCGCAGGGTGCCTCAGAAAGCCTCTCTCTTGTTTTCCTACAGGTAAATGGCATCTCGGGCACCATGGCGCTCATCACCCCAACTTTCGTGGTAAGAATTCTTTGGAGGATTTGTTGCCAGGGAAACAAAATAAAGATCTCGGTATAAAAAGATCCTGGGTATAAGCCATTCTGCCCCTGGGAGACGTGGCTCCTGAGTTAGCACATCTCTGCTCACATGGTGCCTTTGGGGTGCACCGGGCTCTCCTGGACCTCAGATGTGTCTCCCCTGGCACCTTTCCTGACCCCCCACCCCCACCCCTGGTGTCCGTCTGTCTTCCTGGCTGCTCCAGAGTGAGCTAGCAGGCTTTTCTGTTTGACCCAATTCTTCATGTCTCAGGGAACACTTGTCCCCCCCCCCCCCAGGCCAGATACCCCGGGGCAGCAAGACGTAGATGTCCTGCTGTGACAGAGGCAGGGGACCTGAACGTGATGAGCAGGAGATGCCCCCTCGGCTTCTCCCTGCAGCCTGGGGGACAGGCCGCGATTAGCTGCCCAGTCGAGTCTCTGCAAGTCGACCTGCTGACGGAGTTCTCTGAATGTCTGG
>NW_004567139.1:3643419-3647740 GCF_000260355.1 Condylura cristata
AGAGGGTGGAAGCAAAGGGACAAGATGGCCTGACTGTGATAGAAGATGACTAATTAGCGGGTGTAGTGTGATAACTTATATTTGTAGGGGTGTAAACTTATACCCCTAAATCACACATAATGTTGTAAATTAGTGGTACCTCAATAAACATAATTCTAAAATAATTGAATGGTGGATGGGATAAGTAAAGACCTGGCTTTTTCATTAACTAAAAACGACTCCAGGACCTACTTTTTTCCTCCTTGGGGTTGAGCTTCTCACTTGACACATGAGGGAGTTAGGTAGGCCAGAAGCCTTTGTCAATATGAGTTCCTGTTCCCGAGTCCTGCGTGGGAGGGTCGAGGCTGGGCCCTGCCCAGCAGGAAGTGACGCCATTTTGGATTTGTGACCTGTTAGGGAAGTGGGAAGAGAGAGCACTTCCCATGGATTTGCTATTCCTGGGCTGGGCAATTCTTAAAAGCTTCTGGACCTGCTGAGGTTTCTGGATTCCTGTGTCCAAGTTCATGCCAGTTCCATCCTGCCCTGCTCCATGCTCTGTCCTGGCCCCCCAAAACCCCCACCAGTCTCCTGGCTGCTTCACACATCTTAATTCCTACCTCATATTTCCCTTATCAGACGGGGAGTCTCTTGAGGGCAGAATTTATACTTTTTGTCTTAAGATGTCACACATGTAATAGATTTTTGCCAGCTACTGAATGTGTCCATACTTGTTCTGGGGTGTCAACTGCTAGGGATCCTCCCTCTTGCTCCCCCTCTGGGTTAACTGATCACAAGATGTCAGAACCCAGCATAGCATTTTTTTTTCCTACAGACTACAAAGGGATATGACTCAAATCCTCTTTTAATTACCTACTCCATAGCACTGCGGTATTAACGCAATGAGAATTTAATCTCCACCATGCATGTAAGAATGCAAGCTCTCCTAGCAGCAGCCAAGGGGTGCTAACCAGTTGCTCCCATTCCAGGTTTTGATTACTACTTTGGAATTCCATACAGCCACGACATGGGCTGCACCGATTCTCCAGGCTACAACCACCCTCCCTGCCCAGCCTGTCCACGGGGCGCTGGACCGTCCAGGTAATCCTCTCCCAGGCATTTGCTATGAGCTTCTAAGAAAGGCAGTTCTAAGCATGGAATCCATCCGGCGTCATCGGAAGAAAGCAGTAGGGGTCAGTTGAGACAGCAGAAAAGAGACTGTCCAGCCAGTACAAGTGGAAAAGCTTTGTCTGCACAGAGTGTAAGATTGTAGCACAGGCAACGTCAACAAAATTCTTCTATTGAAATTTTCTGGATTCCAGTCTGTTTTGCTCAGCTGGGGAGAACCTGGTACTGCCAAGGTCTTACACAGGTGGGACTTCCCTGCCTCTCTACTGCTGGATTTGTTCCTGGCCCAGACATTGGACATGAGGAGGGATGGAGAGAGAAAGAGCAGGGGTGGCTGGCAAGACAGATAAGACACATTCTGAAGCCAGGGGGCCTCGTCAGCACTAAAGAGGAAGTCTCAAAAATGCATTCACAGGAATGGGAAAATGCTCACAGTATGACAGGAAGTGAAAAAGGGCAGTAACCATAGGTCTCAGCCATCTATCTAGACCTTTCTAGCTCTGTGCCAAAGTGGAACAATGGTTCATTCTCTCTAGCCAGGGGACTGCGGAGTTTTCATATATTTTTGGGGGATTTTTCGAATCCTCGGTAATGAGCATGCAATGCATTTATTATCAGAAAAAGATAACCTTATCCAGGTAGTAGAGCAACATGCCGTGTGTTGTGCTTGTTGAGACTACACCAGGGTTGTTGACGAGGTTATGTCTGAGCCTCCGGGGAAGACAGGTCTCAACCAGCTTGTGGGTAACACCACAGCTAGTGCAACTGTGGCCTTTTGTGGGGAAAGTGTCACAGCCCAGGCCCTGTGCATCTCCCCTGACATCCGCACGGCTCACCTGGCCTTTAGGAAAGGAAGCCTCCCCCGCTGCCCAGGTCACGTGGAGCTGTGAGGCAGCTGTGAGAGTCGGCGTGGGGCCAGCTGTGTGTTGCAGGGTCCAGTGCCAGGTCCTTCAATGTGCTCGTTGGTCCTGCAGCCTGGGGTTGCTCGACCTGTGTGAAATGCACCTGTCTGGGCTGGTCCTGAGTATGGGGTGGGGTGGGGTGGGGCTGCCAGACACTCTGCCACCTCCTCACCGGCATGTTGTGGCCTGAGGGTTATACCTGGAGTCCCACCTGCCCATAGGGTGTGATATAGGTCAGCCACTCCCTTTGATTGTTTTTTTTTTAATTTTTAAAAAATTTTTAAAATTTATATATTTATGCATACAGAACTGGAGTACAAGCCAGAGGTGCAGGGGTGGTGAGAGGCTTCACCAGAGTGGGGAGCAGAAGAGGTGGATCTACTGAAACACACTGTTGAGGGGAGCTGTGGGGAGACCTGGGCTCTGTCTCTGGGCTCTGTCTTGGGCTATCTGCAGTAACCAGCACGGAATGATTACTGAGTCCCCCAGATGGTGACCCTTATGCAAACACAGACCCCTTGTTCTCTGGCTTATTCCTCCCAGTGCCCCGTGAGGCCACCCGGGCAGCCCCCGCGTCGTAAGGAAAGGCCCTGTCACAGCCCGTGAGCCATACTGACGGGACCGCCCCGTGTCCGATTCCTTCTGATCTCTTTGGCCCAGGGCCGAGTCTAATTTTTCCAGGAGGAATTATTCGTGTGGCCCCGCTTGTTCAAGTTGAAGTTTCTCCCACTCTCCAGACATGGCTTAAGTTTTAAAAACTGTCCCTGGCCACTTGTCCTGTCATCAGAGACCACGTCACAGGAATCTGTTGACTTAGGGACATGCGAGACAATGCGTCCCAACCAGAAGTTTGGGGGCACAGTGGGAAAGGCCGGGTGGGCTGGGGGTGGGCTGTGGACTCTGGTCTGTTTAGACCTCTGTTTCTCTGCCAGCAAAAGGGGAGAGATCTTGTCTTCACGGACTCTAAGGGGTCGGTGAGTCCGGGCACATGGCCGCCTGGCCGACGAGGGGTCTGACACGGAGCTGGCAGACGGGAAGAGCCACCGGGGCCAGCCTCCTGGAGGTTTTACTTGTGTGTGTGGCTGTGTCGGAACGTTCTGTCCTGCTCTTCGACGACTCGGGTCATGGTTTGTGGAAACGAATGCTCCACATCTGTGGTCTCCACCAGGCGCCCCGGGAGAGACTGTTACACCGACGTGGCGCTCCCTCTGTACGAAAACCTCGACATTGTGGAGCAGCCTGTGAACCTGAGCAGCCTCACACAGAAGTACTCCGAGAAAGCCACCTGGTTCATCCAGCGTGCCAGGTAAGGAGTCCCCTGGCCCCGGGCGCAGGCCCTACCGCCTGCTCACTGTTGACAGGGGTGAGTGTCTCTTCCTGCTGCTGGGACAGACCCCCCATCACCTTCTTAGCTAAATCAGCAAAGTAGCCTCAGTTGTGGAAGCCAGTGGTCAAAACCAGTACCAGGGGCTGAAACCCAGATGCCCACGGGGTGTTTCCTTTGGGAGGCCTGGGGTGGAATGGAAAGGGGGGCTCTTCCTGCCTCTTCTAGCTTCTGGAAGCTGCTGGTCTGCATCATTCTCATCTCTCCTCCTCTGGCTGCTGCCTTTCCTCAGATGCCTTCTCCTGCTCCCGTAAGGACAGGTATGATCACCTTTCGGGTCTAAGAACCCAAGGTAATCTTCCTATGTCTAGATCCTTAGCATAATTGCATCTGCAAAGACCCTTTTGCCATATAAGGTAGCACTCACAGGATTAGACCAGGGACATCTGTGGGGACATTATAACTTCACAGGCTTCACAGCCCTGGGTTGAACCCCGAGCATTGCAGGGCCCAAGTAGGTAACATTATTTTTGGTGGAGAGAGGTGATTGAGGGGAAAAATTCTTGCATAGACACAAGAGGCCAAGAGCTGCCCAGGTAGGTGACCTTGAAGAGGGAAGCATTAGGCATAGGCATTAGGGAATGGTGGGGCCTGCGGTGAACTTGAAGACACTTCCTCCGCGGGAGGGCCTGTGGCTGCCAGGTCCAGTGCCTGGTGCTTGTGGGGAGAGGAGCCTTCTTTCCGTTTCTCAGGAGCCAGGACACCCAGCCCTTGTGAGAAATCTTTGATCTTTAAATATTCCACTAGTTGGATATTAGACGTGGCAGAAAGCAACACACTGTCAGGCCATGGGGTGTTTAAGTGTGCGGGACGCTGGGCCCTGCCTCTCGGTCGGCTCAGGGCGGAGGGTGGATGTTGTACAGCAGTGGGCGATGACCAACATGCATCCTCATTGGGTGCATGTGTGCCAGCGTGCATGGGCACACACACA
>NW_004567139.1:3647840-3679931 GCF_000260355.1 Condylura cristata
CAGAAGTACTCCGAGAAAGCCACCTGGTTCATCCAGCGTGCCAGGTAAGGAGTCCCCTGGCCCCGGGCGCAGGCCCTACCGCCTGCTCACTGTTGACAGGGGTGAGTGTCTCTTCCTGCTGCTGGGACAGACCCCCCATCACCTTCTTAGCTAAATCAGCAAAGTAGCCTCAGTTGTGGAAGCCAGTGGTCAAAACCAGTACCAGGGGCTGAAACCCAGATGCCCACGGGGTGTTTCCTTTGGGAGGCCTGGGGTGGAATGGAAAGGGGGGCTCTTCCTGCCTCTTCTAGCTTCTGGAAGCTGCTGGTCTGCATCATTCTCATCTCTCCTCCTCTGGCTGCTGCCTTTCCTCAGATGCCTTCTCCTGCTCCCGTAAGGACAGGTATGATCACCTTTCGGGTCTAAGAACCCAAGGTAATCTTCCTATGTCTAGATCCTTAGCATAATTGCATCTGCAAAGACCCTTTTGCCATATAAGGTAGCACTCACAGGATTAGACCAGGGACATCTGTGGGGACATTATAACTTCACAGGCTTCACAGCCCTGGGTTGAACCCCGAGCATTGCAGGGCCCAAGTAGGTAACATTATTTTTGGTGGAGAGAGGTGATTGAGGGGAAAGATTCTTGCATAGACACAAGAGGCCAAGAGCTGCCCAGGTAGGTGACCTTGAAGAGGGAAGCATTAGGCATAGGCATTAGGGAATGGTGGGGCCTGCGGTGAACTTGAAGACACTTCCTCCGCGGGAGGGCCTGTGGCTGCCAGGTCCAGTGCCTGGTGCTTGTGGGGAGAGGAGCCTTCTTTCCGTTTCTCAGGAGCCAGGACACCCAGCCCTTGTGAGAAATCTTTGATCTTTAAATATTCCACTAGTTGGATATTAGACGTGGCAGAAAGCAACACACTGTCAGGCCATGGGGTGTTTAAGTGTGCGGGACGCTGGGCCCTGCCTCTCGGTCGGCTCAGGGCGGAGGGTGGATGTTGTACAGCAGTGGGCGATGACCAACATGCATCCTCATTGGGTGCATGTGTGCCAGCGTGCATGGGCACACACACACGTGCCTCTTACCCGCCTGTCCCGCCCCGGCCCTCGCGTGACCCCGAGTTGGCAAACTTGAGGATGGCAGAAGAGTTTCCTGCCGTTTTCCTTCAATAGTTCTGAAACAACAGCCTCTGTGGCCATGCCAATTAAAAATGAGTAGCTGTGTCTGCAGACAGCTGACTCGTCAAAAGGGCACGGAACCTGCCAGCCGCTCATGCTGGACTGTTTGAGAAAGGTCAGCGGGAGGCCAAGCAGCTGTGGAGATTCGTTTATGAGGTTTTATTCTCCAGGTGGCCCCTTACTAGTTTCCAGGGCTTTCTGAGAAACAGGTTCATTTTCTGGTGACTCACAGAAAGTGCTCAACCCTCCGGGCCTGAGACCTGGGCACTTCTCTGCCGCCAGAGGCTTCCAGATGGCTTCAGGGCCCTGTCCCCCAGGCCCAGTGGGTGCTTTGTGGCTGGTGGGGACTGTGCCTGGCACTTTCTGCAACAGGGAGGGTTTTCAGGGGAAGTGATGGCAGCCTGTGGGGGCCGGGGCTGTTTAATGCCCCTTTGATGTAGACAGACCTGGTGCCTGGTTGGGGAAAAACAAGTACTTCAGGAACGGTCTCCTTATCACATGAAAAGCCTGAGCTGCTTGCTGCTTTATTAACTAGTTGTTAAGTGAATAGTTACATGAATCCTGTTGGCTTTTACCTGGGCAGAAAACACTCCTCAGGGTGCTGATTTCTTTAGGAATTTTCTTGCCAATTCATCCATGATTTTCGCAGCATCAGCAGAAAAGACCCCCAACCCCATCCTGACTCCTTCTTCTTGGCTCCCTGGACATTTGCCAAAACTACCAGGGGTCCGTGGCCGGTGCTTTCGCCCCCTGGGCAAGGGCCCCCCCCCAGTCTTTCTTTGGAAGTTTCTGTTTCCGTCTTTTCTTGTATTCAGACCCTTCATCCAGCAGTGACACTGAAAGCTAATCCTCCAGTGGGCTTTTTAAGCTGCAGACAAAGCTCTAGAACTGGCAAAAGGGAGCGGGCAGATGGCACGGCCCGGGGTCAGATGGTCCAGCCCTCGGCTCCTCGCTGGGCTGGTCAAGGAGGAGCGTCTGGGGCAGAGTGTGAGTTGGGGATATTTGAACTGAGCCACGTGGGGAATCCAGAGCTTGATCAACGTTCCAGAGCATTCGTCCTTTGGGATGAGGCCCCTGAGAGGCTCAGATGACCGAGCAGGCTGAGTGCCCCCACCCCCGGACCTGCAGAGGGGCCACTGTCCCTCGTGTCCTGGCTTCACCCTCCCCCTCATTGCTGCCTTCAGCACCCACCGCCCAACCCGCAGCAGGTCTCTGAGTTCAGGGTGCGTGCGACCTTGCTTGACCTTGCTCACTGTCTGCCCCCTTCATTCTTTCTCTGGGTTGGAAGCTGGATGAACAATATGGCGGTGTGAAGAGCTGAGTCCTCATGAAGAGTGAGGGCCTGGAAGCTTCTGCTTCCATCTGCGGCTTCTCTCCGAGGATGGTCTGTCCAAGTGGACACCCCCATGCCCACTTGCACCCCTCATCCTGCTGTTCTTGGGCCCTGTCCTGCCTCACCCCAAACCCTCTTTGGCTCCCCATTTTGCTCTCTCACAGCGCCCTGTGTTTTTCCTCTGTTACCCCTACAAAATCTGTACAGAATCACGGGATTCATTTTTAGTTGCATTTTCTCTCTCCTGTTTCCAGTGAGCTGCTATATCCCCAGAAGGTGGAGTCGTATCTATCACGTCCGATGCTCTGGCCCCAGGTCCTGAGTCCTAACTAGAGCTTCATCCTTAGTCATCAGTGGATAAATGAATAGACTACATTAGCCCCGACAGGTGCTGGTGTCGTGTGAGGGGCAGAAACAGGAATTCCGCCTGCCTGTGCGTTTGAGCAGCCCAGGCTAGTGGGGGCAGCTGTGTCCAAAGCCAGTTCTGGCGGTTGGTATTGCCAGTGCCCATCAATGCCATGGGGTGGAGGGGGGTCGGGGAGTGTCAAGGACTCCTGGGGCAGAGGAGGAGTGTTGGGGACTTTTGAGCTGGGTCTTATGAATGGGCTAAGTGTCCTTAGCAAAACACCAGGGCGGCTCTGCGGGAGGGGACAGCTGGGCGAGGCACGGGTGGCGGAGGGGCAGGAGTCCAGGACGGGCCGCAGGCGCCTCGAGGGCCAGCAGGTGGGCTGGAAGGGCCCAGGCTGCAATGGTCTGTGCGCTGGGCTGTGAGGGTTGGACTCACCGGCTGGCTGAGTGGGTTTCCCAATCAAGTCGGGTTCCAGAAGGCTGTTTATAAAGCTGAGGCCAGAGGGAGGCGGTGAAAGTGAGGGGCCAGTGCTATTCACCCTGCATTCCAGAAAGACCCTTTGTCTTCCATCCCCAGGGGGCCTGCTGGAGCACAGAGGGCTGGGGCTGCTGGGGGCAGGAGCCTGCTCCTCCCTGCTGGTGGGGTGCCCTGCCTCACCTCCAGCCTGGCTCTCTCCAGCCGCACTGCTGGGGACCACTTGTGAGAGGCAGCTGCCCCTTGCCTGCCACTTTCTCTTTCGGGCCCAGAACCTTCCTGCAGACAGTCTCACGCCTGCCCTGTCCTCTTGTCTGGAGGTCCTGTCCTCTTGTCTGGAGGTCCTAGTCTGCTTACCTCTCCACTTGTTTTATCACACAAACAGCAGGTGTTCCCTTAGAAGTCTCCAAAAACAAATAAGCAAGCAGAAAATAAAATCACCCCAATGCCACAGCCCTTCCCCCCAGCAGCCCCTCCTGCCAGTCTGGATGTGTCTCTCCAGCTGGTCCACAAAGTGTCCGAAATGGAATTGTCTCACTGTCCGACTGTCTGCTGTCATCTCTTGGGACTAGCGACTGACACGTAAACACATGCTTTTATTTTCTTTTAGGTGATGCTTTTATTTTCTTTTAGGACGTTAAATTTCAGTGTAAGTCAAGCAGACCCACCACTCGGGCGACTGCCTCGGACAAGACAACTCTAGAAACGTCACCAGACGCTATTGATCAGTGCGGGGTGGGTTGGCTGAGCCCTCGTGCCTTGGGCTTTATGTCAGGTTGCTGAGTGCAGGCGCCGTCCTAGTCTGTGATCAAGGCATCAGGATTCGGGGAGGGGGCGCTGGCTGTGGCTTGATGCAGAGCTGAGGCTGGGGGGCTCTCAGGCAGCTGCTCGCGAGATTGTGCTAGGCAGGGTGGGCACAGGATCCTGGGTGTGTTTGAAAATCAAGTCTCAGGGCCTCTCCTATCACCACTTTGCACAAACCCAACCAAGAGTTCCCCTAACCTGTGTCTGCCGAGGAGAGAGCGACCTGGGCGTTAAGAGCGATCTGGGGGTTCATTCTCGGCTCTCCCACTGCAGCACCAGCGGAAGGCCTTTCCTGCTCTACATGGGCTTGGCCCACATGCACGTGCCCTTGTCCAGGACCCAGCGCTCAGCCGACGCCCGGGGGGCCGCCCCGTACCGTGCAAGTCTCCGGGAGATGGACAACCTGGTCGGCCAGATCAAGGATGAAGTTGACCGCACAGCAAAAGAAAACACATTCCTCTGGTTTACAGGTGAAGAATAAAACCTAGCCAGTCTCATGGAGACCTACTGGCTACCTTGACCCCCCCCACCAGCGTGACTGGCCAGCGACCCTCATGGGTGGGGCGGGGGCTTGCTGAGAACTCACTTCCCGCTGGCATTTGTTGGCTTGAATGCTGAAAACTCTGAGGCTTCCAGGGCAGGGCCCCTGGAAATGTTTGCTCAGAAACAGCTCCTGCCCCACAGCCCTGTGTAACGATCAAGTCCACTGGATGTTGCTCCTGCTTGTGAGTGAACGGCTTTGACACTGTCAGCCTACCTAGCGACTCTCACAGTTCTGCTTCACCCTCCTCCGGGTCCCCAGGGCTCTGGCCACCCCTGGCACCAGGTCATGTCAGCTAGTGAGCCCTGCAGGGTCTCCATGAGCACTGTGGGTCTTCGGTCCCTGCGGATGAGGGTGTCAGGCGGCGACCTGGGTTTGCACCAGCACTGTCGGGCAAGTTGCTTTAGCCTCTTTAAGGCTGTTCCTGCAAGTGCAGTCTTGACCTAGTAGGAGGATCTGTGCGGCACAGTTGGAGGTTATGGGGTGATGTGTGGGCGCACCCCAGGGAGGGGCACAGTGCATGGTAGAGCATTGACGATGAGGGGTTGGGGCGGTTACCACTGCAAAGAGCAGAGTGCATAAGGCAAGACCCTCGGGGTGGTGGTGGGGTGCTAGGGAGGCGGGGCAGAAGCCCCCGGCTCTGGAAGCCCAGTGGAGGGGAGGGTTCAGATTTGCTTCCACACGTCCTCCACTGTCCAGTCCCCTGCTGTGCACAGAGATGTGGGGCCAGAGGGGAAAGACCATGTCCACCAGCCCACTGACCACACGTCCTGCTTGCTTTGACTTCTAGGAGACAATGGCCCCTGGGCACAGAAGTGTGAGCTGGCAGGCAGCACAGGTCCCTTCTCTGGATCATGGCAAACTCGTCAAGGTAGGGGGCCAGCTGGAGCTGGGGGCTGCTGGGTGTGAGGGTCTGCCTCTGGGAGAAGCAGTTTATGTCCAGGCCTTCGGGCATCAGTGAAGCAGGACACGTCGTCCACCAGCCACCAGCTGCCACAGGAGAAACAAAGAGTGACTGAGACAGCTTCTGCCCAGCCCAGACACCCCTTCTTGTCTTATGCTCCAGGGGTCCCCGCTGGGGACCAGCCTTCTCCCAACTGGCCTGTCCATCCATAGAGCTTCCATCACGTATTTCTTTGCCTTCATTCTGCTGCCCATCCTCTCTCTCCTTCCTTTCTACTTCCCCCCGCCCGCCTTTTTTGAGTTACCCTTCCATCCGTCCAACCATTAATTCCACTCACTGATTCAAGAAATCTCTAATGCACAAATAGGCCAGGTCTTTATATATATTATCTCTAGACCTTAGAATAATGATAAGTAGATGGTAATAAGTCCTGTTTGCTCAGGAAAAGAGAGAGAGCAGCTCAGAGAGGCTGAGTCACTTGTCCAAGGTCACACAGCATATGAGGATGAAGCCAGACTTGCTACCTAAAGTCAGCGTGTCCCAATACACCCTCTGCTGAAATGTCCTTCAGCTCCCAGCCCATCTGCTCTGGGAAAGTGGCCCCAGGAGAGCCTCACTTTCTGAGAGGACAGTTATACAAGGGACAGTTTGGCTATGTTGTCAAAGTCTTGAAACATGATGTCAAAGCTATTGATTATCCAATTTCTCCTCTAAGAATTGCTCTTAAAGTATCAGTCCGGCACCCATGATGTATGTGAAAGAGTGGTCACTGCAGTGGAATTTTAAAAAATAGTTGGACATGACCCAAGAGTTTAGCAAGTGCTTAAGAAATCACATTCTATTCATTTAAAGAAATACGAAGGCACCGCTGTAATGATGCATATTGTTGATTGGAAAACATTTCCACTATATAGTTAGCAGTGAATAAACAGATTGCAAAATAATATAGAAAGTATGATTTTATTGTATAAAAATAAGCATACGTATTCTCAGAGAAGTCTTGAGAGAGCCCACACCAGGGCACAGAGATTAGCCCTGGTTCTCTGGATGGGGGAAGAGGATTTAAATGTGACTTCCTCCACAACAAAGTATTATTTACATCCTAGAGGAGTAAAGATTTTAGAAGGAGCTTGTATGGGGGCTCGGAGGTGGGCTTGACCGGTTTTACCCACTGGACTGGGGTGCCCAGGTCAGCGGACACAAACTCCTGCTCATGTTGATCTGGAAGGATATTGTAGTTACCTGGAAACTGGAACATTCCCGCGTCATGTAGGTGGTGGAAGGACGTGCCGACCCTTCATTTTCAGTTGTCAGCTTTAACCCGGTATCCCCGGAGCCAGGCCTGGGAAAACCTTTCAAGCCAGTGGTGTTGGGGCTGTGTTCGTGTCATGTGTCTGGAGATTCAAGGAAAATGGGTGCCACCTCCCCTAACTTCTCAGCGACCAGACTGTTTCATCTTCACCTGCTGGGTGCTGGACTTCTGCCTCCCTGTCTTTCTCTCCTTCTCTTGAGCTCAAGAATGAAGAAAGGATGCTGGGTGGAGGTGGGGTGGGGGGCGTGTTGGCTGTCTGCTGCAGGAGCCTAGCGAAATACAGTCCCAGCTGGCAATGGCTTTTCACGTGAGTTGATGATAATTCCTCCGCTCTGGACCTGGGCCACCCTTGCACCCATCTGCCATCTTCAGCGTTCAGCTGGGAAGCCTGAAAGAACCAGGACTTCGCTCTTTGGGTGAAAACCAGAGACGGAGGATGGGGATAAAGTTCTGGACTCCTCAGTGGTGGAGGGCACTTTGCTCCTTAAGAAGGGGACCTCTGATGACTGAAATGAGGAGCTGCCTTAATGTCTCTCTCCCTCCTTGTAAGCCAGTTTTGAAACATCGTGTCCAACTTAAGGATGTGGCCCTGTGTCCCATCCTTCGAGAAAAGAACTTTACCCACTGAGAAATGCGCTCACCAGCTGGGCAACCTCCACAGCTCCTTTCCTGCAGTTTGTCAAGCACCTACTATGTGCCAGGAGCTGTGCACAGTTCTGGGACCACAATCAATGAGCCCCCTGGCCTTAAGTCTAGAGCAGTGTTCCTCAGATTCTAACATGCAGGCAGGTCCCTGTGGATCCCGCTAGCAGGCAGGTGTGACCCGGCAGGTCTGGGATGGGGAGGGAGACCAAGCGTTTCTAACAAGCTCGTGGATATGCTTGGGCCAGGGACCCCACTTTGAGAACCATGGATCTCGAATAGCTAGACCGTGTGAGTCCTGTACCAGGCATGGGCCAGAGCCGCCTGCAAGCTTGTTAGCCATGCAGACTCGGGCCTCGCCCCTTCGCAGTCCATCAGGACCCTGGGGGTTGGCTTTCACTGATCTGTGTGTGTGTGTTTTGGTTTTTTTTTTTAAGATTTATTTATTTATGTGTACAGAACTGGAGTACAGTCCCGAGGTACAGAGGCAGTGAGAGGACTCACCAGAGACAGAGTGGGGAGCTGAACAGGCAGCCAAACAAAAAAACCTACTGAGGGGAGCAGCAGGCAGGTCAGGATAGGTCTGCCACGCCATGTGGTCACCTCCGGGGCAGGCGGGGATCGAACTAATGCGGAAGTGGCTTAAGCTTCTTAGTGCTGCGCTTTAACCCGCTGCGCCACCAGGGAGGGCCGTGATCTGTGTTTTAGCAAGACCTGCCAGTGAGTTGGATGTGCGCTCAAGTTTGAGAAGCACCTCTCTGGAGCTTCCCCTCCCATGCCAGGCACAACCCCCGTGGCCATTTGAATTAAAATTAAATGAAAATCCAGTGCCCAGTCACACCAGCGGTGGTTCAAGGGCTCAGCAGCCCACAGGACAAACGGTGATCACAGTGGATGTGAAGTCACAGAAAGACTGTTTCCACCCTGGGAGAGATTCTGTTGTCCGTGCTGGGGGCAGACTTTGGGGGTCGCGTGTAACCCAGGGCAGGACAGCTGTGGCCAGGGCAGTGGACTCTCGCTCCCCTGGGGCAGAACAGAAAGGCTTCCCAGCGGGGGAGGGCGCCCTGGGCAGCCCCGGAGAGTGGGCAGAGACCAGGAGGCAGCAGCTGCCCAGCGGCCTGGTCTGGGGCTGAGGGACAGCTGGGCGCAGCGGATAGCGAGCCATGGCCAGCGGTGGAAGGAACTTTCCTTCAGGCCAAGGGCTTTGGCCTTTATCCTAAAGAAGCATGTGCAGTCATCAAGGAGGTTGAGTGAGGCTGTCATCACTGAATTTTTAAAAATTCAGGTGTAATTCAGGTAACATCCAAAGGGCCACTGGAACCTGGACCGCCTGGTGCGTCCGGCACACTGTGCTGTGCAGCGGTCACCTGTTGAGTCCCCAAACATTCTCATCACCCCAAAAGAAAACCCCACACCCTTCAACCATTAACACGCCCTCCCCAGACCTCCCAGCAGTGTGCTCATGTTGGTGGGCCGAAGAGGGTGTGTGAGGGGAGAAGCTAGACATTTGCACCAAGTCCCGGATGGTAGGAAAGACGCACGTGACCATAACTCCAGGGGTCTCTCTGTAGAACGCAGCAGGGCAGCCTCCACCTTCTTTGCCTCAGTCTCCCTGTCAGGGAAACTGAGGCTGAACAGGCGGAGGACTTGCCCTGGCGGCTGCCGAACCCGTCAAGGGAAATGCCATTAGCCTTGCGGCGGTCCAGGCGTCTAAATCTGTGTGGCAGCAGGGACCAGGGGACAGAGCTGGGGCCTTTGGAGGCCGAGGCTGGGCTTGAAGCTCCACCCAGCTTAGGAGCCTGGGGACCCTCCTCCTGCGCCTCCCACCCCACCACGGGGCCTGGGGCCCCCAGGCAGGGCCTCTGGAGAATCAACTGGCATCATGTGTGTGCTCGTGTCTCCTAACCCACACCCCCTCAGAAGAGTGTGCCCCAGGAGGAGGGCTGGGAGGGGGTCAGAAACTGCCCCGAAGAGCTTTCCCTCTTCACCTGTCCACGGGCAGCAGGCATGGAGAGCGGAGCCTCTGCCGGCAACGGCTCTGCCTGGAGGAGCTGAGCTCCGCGGCTGGCGTGATCCTCTCAAGGTAACGCCCTTTCTGTCCGGCGAACTTGGCAGCTTGACGTGACGTCTGGGGGTCTGCGTGCGGCCGGTGGCCACGCTCCTCTTTGCTCTTTCCTCTGTGCCTGGGGTAAGCGTTACCCCTTCCCCACGCCCCCCACCACCTGCCCTCAGCTGCGCCACGGCTTCTTCCTCCCCTCTGCTCAGGAGGCTGCAGGAGCGCTGGAGGCCAGGCTATGGCCAGGGCCTCGGTCACTGGGTCTGGGGCCCCTTTGGACCCCTGCTCCCCCTGGCCCGGGGTCCTCCTCAGTGGGACCCCGCCGGTCTTGCTCTGCAGAGTCAGTGTCTAGATAGATGAAAGAGAAGACAGGGATGTTTTCGCAACGGGGCAGGACAAACAGTACCAGAGTTCTGCTTTCTTTCCCCGGCAGCCAGCACGCTGTTGCGTCAGGCCTCACGCTGCCTTCCCTTCTCCCCGGCCGCCCTCCCCTCTTCCTTTTCCTTTCCTGGCCAAGCCGCCTCGCTCAGCTGAGGGGATGAGGCAGAGTCTCCTGGATTCGTCTTTCTCCCCCTCGCCCCCCACCCCCAGCGTGTGAGGATGCGCCTCTGGCCTGGGCTGGCGCCCTGCAGGGGTGAGGAGAAACTGACCAGGGGGCTGGGGGGCAGAGCGGAGCTGTCTCCCCACAGACGCAGCCACAGCCCCTCTCTGCCCGCCCCGCCCCGCCCCGCCCGGCCGGACCTGCTTCCTGCTCAGCACAACCAACACCTTGTTTGTGCTCCTGGCTGCTCCCCTGTCTGGAAAAGCTTTTCTTGTTTTATTTGAAGAGCAGAACTGTTCCTTCCTCCCCCTTGGTGATGAGGAAACATTCTGTTGAACTTGGCATCCTGGGCTTCTAGCAGACCTTGGTTGTTTGTAATTTGATGCTATCAGGCCCTTGCATAACCTTTCCCACCAGGAAGCCCTCTGGATCCCTGGCCTTCAGGCCAGTTTGGGGGTGAGGGTGGAACAGAGAAGGTCAGAGGTGCACCTGGGTGAGGGAATGGGGACAAGGGGTGTTGGGGCAGGGCCAGCTGGGGCCTGGGGGGACCCAGTGGACGCGGAACTGTGTGTCCTGGTGACCTCTCACCACCAGGCTGGGAAGGTCCCTGCACCACCCTCAAGGCCACCGGGACAGCCAGAGTCCGCATCCAGCCAGGCTGCCTGGCGTTTCTAGAAAACTAGTATGCCATGGCATCCTTGGCAAGGGCTCGTATTTATATTTAGAAACAGAGCCTGCTTCTCTAGAAGGTTATAGAATGTGCTCAGGACAGGCACGCTGTCACCGAGCCACAGTCACCCCGGCAGGCCAGGCAGGTGACATAAATGACCTGATGCTGGTTTCCGTGAGCTGTGGGCAGCGTCAGGGGCGTGGCAAGCTGCAGAGAGCGCTCTGTCTAATGACATTCACGCACAGTCATGAGTGTTCCAAAGCAAGGACCTCGCAGGCCGAATCTGACTGCCAGGGGCTGGACTCAGCCTGGGAGTTGGCAGATGGCAACTTCTGCCATTTTTTCTCTACAGGTGATTTTGTTTTGTTATAGTGTGTTTGTGGGTAGAACTACGTTCCAGAACCTCACCCAGGACTTCCTGCACGTTTCCTACCTGTGAGGAGCGTGGGTACACGTCCCCTCAGAGGTGGCCGGAGGCGGTCACACCGACCGCTCAGAGCCAGGTGAAGAGAGCGTGGCCCCGAGTAACACCGAGGCCTGCCAACTCCAGGGGGACCCCTATCCATCTACCTAGTAACCCCCCTGTGGTCCTCAAACCACTGGCGACCCATCAGGGTCACCTAGACTGAGAAGCCTACCCCCCCACGAATTAAACCCGCATCCCTGGGGGCTCTCCCGGGCTGAGAAGTTTCCAGACCTCCCGTTAGCCCTGCTTCTTTGTGACTCAGTGAAACATGGCATTTGGGGCCTTCCTGTGAGAAGCCACTTGTTTCCAGCGTGGGCCGTGGTGAGCCTTCTCGGCGGCCCGGCTCCAGGCACACGAAATGGCATTTCACTTCCGTAGCCAGGGCTGAGCAAGTAAGCAACTTCATGAATCATGGTTCTGTTTATATTTTGGTTGCTGAGGCTAAATATTTATTGCTTTAAGTAAGAGGTTCTGCCTTAATTAGAGTCATCACTAACCACAACTGCATCGAAGTTCTCATGGCCAGACGCTTGCATTTCCCAGTAGGCAACCAGCACTTCCACCGTGCCAGGTCACTGAGCAAAGTATTACAATTTATCTCAACCACCCAAGAGTTGTTGCAATCTAAAGTGCATAGAAGTTTAATTTATAGACTGATCTATTGTTTTTATTTAATACCGATGAGTCATGTTTACAGTCCTACGTACGGCATGAAGATATCAAAATCTAGGCAATCTAGAATTTGGGGTTAAAAAGCACATGTGCTTTCGTGAGCGTGAAATGCATTTGTCTGCTTTTAGAACTTGCCCCTCACTCTTCGTCCCCCAGAAAGGTGATCCCTACATTACATCCCCAGGAGAGCTCAGAAAATGTGGGTATCCAGGCCCCCCTGCACCAGTGAATTCTGTCTCTGGGAAGGGGGCATTGGTGTGGGTATTTTTTTTTAATATTTATTTATTTATGCACAGAACTGGGGTATAGGCCTGAGGTGCAAGGGGTGAAAGGATTCACCAGAGACAGAGAGGGGAGCAGAACAGGCAGATCGACAAAGTACATCGCTGAGGGGAGCAGCAGGTGGGTCAGGAGAGGTCTGCCGCGCCATGTGGTCACCTCCGGGGTGGGGATCGGACTTGCACTGAAGCAGATGGAACTTGCACTGAAGCGGCTGCGGCCAGCTTGCTGTGCTGCGTCCTAACCCGTTGCACCACCAGGGAGGGCCCAGAGTGGGTACTTTTAAAAAGCCCTCTTAGTGATTTCAAAATGTACTCAGGAATGAGAACTGTCCCAGAGGGTTCAAAGGACCGGGCCATTAGACCCAAATTCGCATCTTGGTGTTAGCAGTTGCCAGCTGTGTGACCCTGGGCAAGTGTATTAGCCTCTCTGAACTGGAAAAAAAACAAAAAACGATCATAGAATCTCACTTGAAAGTTTGTTATAAGAATTACATGAGGTAATCCAGGGAAGCCTGAGCTCGGGAAGCCACACCAGGGGCTCAGAAGGGCTCGATTAGGAGAGGGTCTTCTTGTTACTGCTCCCACAATATTGAACGAGGATTGAAGTTCGATTAGGAGCAGGTAACCCTGAAGTATATTGGGGACCCAGGGACAGCTGTCCTGGAAATCAGACTTTGCTAAGACGGATAAAGTACAAGAGACTCTGTTAGATGCCTGTGATAATAGGGACTCACCACCCTAGGGACCACAGGGAGGCTAGTAAGGTTTGTGCATCCCCCAGCTCCAGGGGATACTGGCGCTTGGAACCACTTGGTGTCCACAGGTTTGTGTGGACCTACATACTTATGATTGCCTGTCTACACTCTGGATCCCTTTGAGATGAATTCCTTTGAGGACAAGGAGCTTGGCTGAAATATCTGTGTCTTTTCGCTAGAGCCAGGACTCAAAGAGAACCCCCTCTAGCTGACTCGTCTTCACGGCCTGCAGGGGTACCCCCCCCACCCCCCGTGGCCACATCTAGGGCTTTCTTTCAGCCAAGCTTTCTCTCTCTTCCTTTTACTTTCTTAACCTTGGCCTGTGGGCTGTCCACTCTGTTGACATAGGCCTTGTGTATCTGGCTGGAGTCTCCCTGACCCCGCCAGCAGCCAAGCCCTTGCTGAAACAAAGCAAACACATAGAAATACTTTTTTTTCTCAACCAGGAAAGTCAAAGCCTGAAAACGAATGGCCGAGGTAACCCGGGGTGGGGGTGTGTGTGTGTGTGCGTGTGCCAAGTGGTGAAGACAAGGAGCAGAAGTATCAGCTAGGGACTACTTGTCCCAATGGGGTCCTCCTGGAAGCAGAGACCAGAGCTTGCTCCAACTCTGGTGCCCACTGCCCAGGGCGCCATGGTGAGCAGCACCTACTTGACCATCAGAACGAAAGGCTTGTTGCTTCCACCTTTTCTTAACATCTGACCGCAAAGGCTAAGCAAGCCCATTTGAATCTTGTGCCCTGTAGATCCACACTTAGAGGGGTGCCGTTCGTCACCCACTTATCCCCCGAACTTCCACACGGGTGCTCCTCACAGGCAGGGGATGCTCTGCCAAGCCCGCCACATGCAGTCTCGGATGCTTCCTCCCTGCCCTGTGGCCCGGAGCTGGAGCTGAAGTCATGCATTCCAAAGCCACGTGGGGCTGCTTTTATGCTGGCCGCGTTTCTGGATCCTCTGACCCATATGTCTGGTTTATGGGGGCGTGGGTCTCCGTGGGAAGAATGCATTTGAGAACCCCTTAGGCCAAGGTCAAAGGGCTTCCAATTCAGCCTGCACAGCACCACCCGGCTTGGGGAGCTCCACACCCCAACCTGTAAGACAGTCCATGTGGACATGAGGGAATTGTTTTTGCCTCTTGTTTCTTACTCTGACACTTGGGGGACTCCAAAAAAAAAAAAATCTCAAGAATGCCGAACATTTCCGGTGGGCGTGCTGGCCAGGGACATCAGAGGTCCGGTTTGTCCAGTGAGAGTGTGGAGGGACAGACGCCCAGGCTGCTTCCTCCCCCTCGCTGCTTCCACGCGCACGCCAGCCAAATGTGGGAGCGTTGCATGACCAGCAGATGCGTGAGCCACATGTGGTGTTTGCCTTGCAAAGGCTTTTTACACGCTACGCTGGGGAAATAAATGTTCGTCTGAGGGAGCGGAGGGCCGTGTGGGCGGGCTGCTAGCCTGCTGGTCATCATTATAACCGGTGGTCACTTTTGACTAAATGGGTATAAAAATAATTCTTTTAATTAGCAACATGGACATAAACAGGTGGTACCAAGATTGCTCTAGAGGCAAGAGGTGGGAGCTATTACTAATGCTGTTTCACAATGTCAGAACACTCATGCACTCAAGAAAACCCAAACGGAGCAAAATAAAGCAAAACAAAGAGACAAGAAAATCTGTGCTGGCTTGTTGGGCCCTGGGCAGGTCAGGGAGCTGGGGAAGTTGCTGCCTTTCTCTCATTTTGGAAGTCAACCAGCCGGCCCTGGAAAGAGTCCTGAAGAAGGTGAGTGATGTGATTCCACAGGAAGAACCCAAGGATGAGGAACACTCTGATTCAAAGATAGGCAGCTGGTTACTCAAATCGTCATTCCTCCTTGGCATTAGCAGAAACTTCCAGAGAGTCCTCGTAGAATGGACTGTTGCTCCAGATAAATAGTTCTCACGTTGGCCCTCCCTGGTGGCGCAGCGGGTTAAAGCGCAGCACTGAGAATCTGAAGCCACTTCCGTATGAGTTCGATTCCCGCCTGCCGCCTGCCCTGGAGGAGACCACATGGCGAGCCAGACCTCTCCTGACCCGCCCGCTGCTCCCCTCAGCAGTGTACTTCGTCGATCTGCCTGTTCTGCTCTCCACTCTGTCTCTGGTGAAGCCTCTCACCGCCCCTGAGCCTCTGGCCTGTACCCCAGTTCTGTATGAATAAATAAATAAATCTTTAAAAAAAAAAAAAATAGTTCTCACGTGAAAGACGTCCAGGGTTACTACCCTCAAGGGACCAGCTGTCCCCCTCTCTTCCCAGGGGGAAGTTCGGCCAAGCAGACCACCTGGGAAGGTGGGCACCGCGTCCCAGCTCTGGCTTACTGGCCTGGCACGGTCCCTGGCAACGTCACCAGCGCCGCCCTGTTAAGGTAGGAGACCCGAACTACCCTGAGAACTGTGGCTTAAGGTAAGAAAAGTAACAGGCTGCTGGCGCCTGCGGACCTTCATCTTGCTGGCATTGGTCCAGCTGCTTCCAGTCTGCGGATGACAGTGACTGCACTGGCCAGGCCCTCGTGCTGAGTGGCGGCCACATTTCCAGAACATTCTACAGTATGTTCACACATCCATTCTGGTGCTTTGCTCCTCAGGGACAGACACTCCCAGATCAGAGAGGCTCCCTTCTGGTGCTCAAGCTAAAGCCAGCATCCAACCTGTGCCACTGGCCACCTCTTAGAGGCATCCGATGTGAACTTCAGGTGTGCACCCAGGTGACATGACCGCTTCAGAGAAAGGTCTTGCACACCTGCTTTCCCCCACAATTATAAAACAGGGAACCAAACATTTACCATCGGACTCAGCCATGGCATGGGCCAAGCGCCGGGCTGGGGACTGGAGCCAGCAGCCCACTGCACCCGAGGGGCTGGTGCTCTGGCTTTGGGGTGGGGGTAGGACCTCGGCAGCACCTGTGCAGGTGACCTGGTGCTTTGCAGCTAAAATTCTGAGGCAGGTGTCTCAACCCAGCTCTTGCCAGGCCAGGTCGTTCTGTGTCGTGGGCATGTTTCATAGACTCCTTGGCCTCCGCCTTGTGCCAAGTGCACCCCTCCCTGAGCCGTGACAACCCAAACGTCTGCAGGCTGAGCTGAGTGTCCCCCCGGAGGCAGACTTGAGGGTTCCAGCTCTCATGTGCTTTGTCTAGGCTGGTACACAAGGCTAAGGGGGCTGCAGGACCCTCAGCTCTGTTCAGAGCAAATGACCTGACCCCCCCCTTTTTTTTTTCCAAATGACCCCTTTTTTGGAGGTGACTGAAGCAATTATGGGTGCCCAGGTGGTGGGGAGGACTTGAGCTCATCTGAAGCAGCTACGGCTGCTGTGTAGCCAGGTGAGCAGGACTCCTAGGGTGCTGGGCCTTCCGGATGCCTGCAGGGATCTGTGCAGGGGACTAGCGAGTTCTGTAGTAGGAGCACCCCAGGGGTGCTGCTTGCACTCATGTCCTGTGAGCATCGCCCCTGCATAGGGTCTGGCCACACATCCCTTACAAAGACACCCCACATACACACACACACGCACTCACCTTCTCTGTTATCTGCCAGGGGCAGTGGTGTGAAAAACCGGCTCGCCTCACCCCCACTCTGCCCTGTAACAGACAGGCACACTTTGCTCTTGAGCTTCCCTGATGCCTTGGGGCTCCCAGCCCTCTGCAAAACTGACTGTGGGACCTGCTGACCTTTATATATAATTATATATTTTTAAAGATTTATTTATTTATTCATATAGAACTGGGGTACAAGCCAGAGGTGCAGGGGTGGTGAGAGGCTTTACTAGAGACAGAGTGGGGAGCAGAACAGGCAGATCAACGAAGTACACTGCTGAGGGGAACAGTGGGGAGACAGGAGGGGTCTGCCGCGCCGTGTGGGTCACCTCTGGGGCGGGGAATCGAACTCACACTGAAGGGGCTGCAGCTAGCTTGCAGTGCTGCGTCTTAACCCGTTGCGCCACCAGGGAGGGCCCACACCTGCTGACCTTTAAAAGGACACTGCAGTCCCTCAACCCCCTGCAGGGGGCTGAGACCAGGCAGGCGAGCACCCAGCTTTCTTAGGCTAACAGTGCCCGAAGGCACGGAGGCTCCCGGTCCTAGGGACGCCTCCTGCCCTCTTGCTCGTCTGGAGGAAGTTCTGTTCCCTTTCCTCCCTCCCTCTTGGCGAGGCCCATGCACGCTCATCCCTCCTCGCGCTGGCCACGTCTGTGTTAGGATGACCTTCACCTGCCCCACCCCCTCCATTGGCCCTGGGCTGCTCAGCACCCGCCTCAGAGCCCATCAACAGGTGGCCAGAGCACTGGTTCTCCATGTGCAGTGGGCTCCCCAAGCCCACCCTGCACACCTGGGGCTCCACACCTAAGAGCCCAAAGATGCAACGTCTGGACAACCCGAGCCAGGCCGAGGAATGGCCGAGTGGCCCCGCAAGCACCCCTGCCCACTCTGGGGCAGCCTCTCTCCTGGGGCTGAACCACCGCAGCCCCGCCCCCTGGCTGCCGTCTCACATCCCAAAGGCCAGGCCGCGCCTGCCTCAGACCAGGGCACAGAGCGACCGGCCAGAGGGATATTTAGGGGCACGTGAAATTTTTATTTTCATTTTTTTTAAACCAGGATTTTAAAAATCCTTTCAGATGGAAGAAAATCAAGTTTGGTTTGCTCTCTCCATTTTCTGCATTCATCTGTGTGACTAAGCTGGTGTGGCTTCTATTTATAGTGCAATGAAAGCTCTCAGTATTTGGTATGGGACGAGGGCGCCCTGAAGGCAGATGCACCCCAACCCTCCCAGGCCTCATCACCAACTGTGGGGCCTTGGGAATGTGCACTGGGGGCTTTGGAGACTCCCCCACATTTCACACACCCACAGACCAGTGTCAGGGAGGGGTTGGTTTGCACAGTGGGGGTCCCTGTGGTAGACTCCGTAGGGCGGACGCTTCCTGAGGTCTCCCCTCCGCTGGGTCCAGCCCCAGGACAGCTGTGGGACGTGTGTCAGGAAGGGTGTCCTCCCTGGCCGACCTTGCGGGCTTGGCTTCCTCTGTGACCTGGGCGGGGGTCCGTGTCCGGCCGAGCCTGCCAACCTGGTCACTGGTGCTGCAACCTTACTTTTGAGGCTCTGTCCAGGGAGTGGACTCGGTGACTCTGAGAGCCTTGTCAAATCCTGAGACCCTACGATCCCGTGACTTGGTGCTCCATGACTAGGAAGCCCAGCCTCACGGAGGAGGGAAAACAATAAGTCAGAACAAGAAGGCCTGTGGCTTGCCAAGTCTGACGCAGCTCTGTTTTTCTCGCCGGGAGATTTGACTCAGCCGTGATGACCGGCTCTCCGAGGGACACCACTGTAGAAAGCTTAACACATCCCTGCCACCTTGGCTCATGGGGACTCCCTGCTGTCCTGCGCCACCAGCCTGGGCAGGGACCTTGGGCTCTGAATGGGCTTCGAGACTGTTCTGTGCTCTGCTCTCTGGGACTGCGTGGTGTGGGATGCCCGCTCCAGAACACATATCTCCCAGGAAAAGTCGCCGGCTGCATGGACAGTGAAGTGGAGTCCACAGATACACTCTGCACTCAGGAGGGAGCTTGCTGGGGTGGTAGGGGGAGCCGAGGAGAAGAGGGGGCACAGGGCAGGAGAAGCCAGGTGGCAGGTGACTTGCCCCTGGAGGTGTTACAAGGCACCCCGATGTGAACTGAGTGGCCTGACTGGGTCCTCACCAGTGTGCTTAAAGGGACTGTAAGATTCTACTGCAGGCAGACACAAAAAGATTAGTAATGGGGTTATTTACAAGAAAAGGGGAAATGAATAACTCGGGGGCAAAAAAGAGAGATAAGTTGGTTAATGTGTCCTACCAGTCCTGCTGACCTGGAACCTCAATAGCAGGCTGAGAGTTGGTAAAAAGCCAAGAGACAAGCTGTGAGCCACGAGGCCAAGAGACCCCCAAGGCCCACGTGTCTGTTTTATATCCAACATCGCTGCTTAACTCCACCCTCAGGTCCCGGCATCCTCCCTTGGGTGATGCTGGGATTTGTAGTTCTGGTACCTGGCCCCACGTGGAGTCCACAAAACCTGCATCTGTAGAGGTCATTCAGGACATTCTTTCCCACAACAGAGAGGCAGGTTTGAGGAGGGCGAGTGGCCCCTGGATTGGCCCTGAAGTGGCCATGCTGCCCCCACCCCGGGCTGGGCAGCCCAGACCCCTTAGCTTCATGGCGCCTCACCCTGCCACTGACCTCAGTTGTCCTGAGCTCAGCAGCTCTGTGGGAAGGGGAGCCTGTATGCTCTCCCTGAGGACATTTTCCTGACGTGAACACAGCAGACCAGAGGGAGATGGGCCCTTTCCTCTAGCACAAGACTTTAAAAAAACCCATTATCACTAACTCTCCTGAAGTGTTGCCAATGACTGCCTGAGGGTGATGGATGGCACATTGTTCTCTTATTTTCCTGGGCGTTCTATTTTTTAACCTGCAAAACATTTACTGTGTCGTCACAGAAAAAAAGAGCTACTTTAAAGGGAGTGGGATGTTTTGCACGGCATGGAGGCCCCAACAGAGACTAGGTGTGGGTGACAACGGAGCGGGAGAGGTTGGAACATTCTCGTGCAGACACCTGTCGCACGCTGCTCCCTCTCAGGTGTGGCGTGGCAGGGAGGACCCCTCGTTCTTCCATGGGTCCTGGGGTGGAGGGGCTGTGAATAATCACAGCACAAATATCCACCAGAATTTTTTCTCAGAATTTAAGTTCCTCTCATTTACTATTATGTCAGAGTTTACAACAGAAATTTTAATTAGAAATGTTTTCCATTCTTCATTTAACCATCTATATATGTGTGCAAATATCTTTGTGATATCTTTCCAAGGCACTTCTCGGGGCCTCGCCTGTGTGTTTGGTGCACGCATGCCCCTCTGGGGCTGACGCTTATTATCACTCACAGTTTGGAGACCAGCAACTGGGGGTGAGAGTGAGAAGTCATGGAGGTGACCGGGAGCCGCGGGCCATGGAACCTGCGTGCTGAACTGCAGCTGGGTGCTGCCTCTCAAGGAGCTGAGATGCAGAAGAGGAGACGGGTGGGGAAGTGGGGTCAGGGGCTTGGTCTGGGCTGGTCAGGTTGGGTCTTGACCCCGCCCTGGCCACAGAGAGCCTGGGAACCACAGGCATGGTGCTGTCTTGTTTTTCCTGCAGTGTGCTGGACATCTTCCCCACGGTGCTGGCCCTGGCCGGGGCTGCCTTGCCGCCAGGACGGAGCTTTGACGGCCTGGATGCTTCTGCCGTGCTCCTTGGCAAGTCGCAGACTGGGCACCAGGTAAGTGGAGGGGGCACTTGGCTTATTTTTGTTGGGTGAGATGACGGACGAGTGCCCGGGCCATGTGGGGTGTCCCTCCTGGCATGGGGTAAGGATCTCAGCTGCCAGGCTCATCCTAAAATTCTCAGTGCACATAACGCAGGAACGGACGTCCAGCCTGACAGAGTGAAAGACGATTTTTGAATGGCACTCCCGCCCTGGAGGGCTCAGCCTGCAGCCTGCAGCCCATGAGCCAGTTGGGTTCAGCTACCCATCACCGGGTGTCCCCTTCAGTGTGCCGTGCAGCAACAGCCGGAAATGTCAGAGCTGATGGCCTTTCCCTGTCATTTCCGTGTGTCTTCCTTTTGCCAAAGGGAAGAGGAAGTGGGAGGAGAGGAGGCCAGAGGACCCCCTCTGTAAGGGGCTGCGTGCCCAGGCTTCTCCACGAGGAACCCACACATCAAAGGGTCTATTTATGTCCTTGCCGAGGGGAACTGGAAGTGACTCAGGTATTGCTTAAATGTCCAGTGGCCTTTGCGAAGCTGCCCTCCCTTCTCAGTCAGCCGGGCCCGGTGGCCAGCAGTGTCCACGCCTGTGTGTGCAAGTGTGCACCGGCCGGTGGGTCGCCAGGAGCGTCCGCAGAGGAAGCTCTGCCTCCCCAAGTGTCTGACCCTCCGGAGCTGCGGACCCAGCCTGTTCCGGCTGAGCTGGGTGGGGGTTGGGTGGCAGGAAGATAATTTCCGCCTTTGGACCAGAAATGAGCAGCTCAGAGCCTTGGGGGAGGCTGAAGACTCCAGCAGAGAGGCTCCTGAGTGTTGATTGCCGTGGCTACTGAGGGACTAATTGGGGTCACCAGGAAGCGTTTTCAGGCCGTGGGCTCCTTGAGGTGGCCAGTCCCCCCAAGGAGGCAGCTCCTGGGCCCCCAGCTTCCTTCCCACTCTTCCTCCAGCTGCACTGTCTGCAGAGTCACGGTGGCTCTGTCTCCGGGGCTCAGTCGGGACCCATCAGCTGCCACAGGACAGGGCTGGGTCAGCGAGCAGGGAGGAGATGCAGGTACAAGCCCCAGCACCTTTGGGGATGTCCTGGGGACATGTGACTTCTGGTCATGAAGCTGGCATGGGCTTGCTCTCTGGCCGCACACCCCCCACCCCACCCCCACCCGCCCAGGAGGAAACAGCCCTGCTCCGGGCTTGCCAGAAGTCACTGATGGTATCTTCTGGAGTCAAAGAGCAAGACTGCCGGCTTGGGGGGGGGGGGCAGCGCCTGCCTCTAGCCTCCCCCACAGCACATTCCTGCAGGGCACCTGAGATAAGATTACTGAGCATTTGAAGGTTTTGGGGGGCAGGGGAAAGCTTCCCCCTCCCACCTCTCCTCCCCTCCCCCCCAAGGTTGGGGTCTGGGGCGTCAAAGACAGGGCGGGGAGACTTCAGTGACAGGCAGGAGGAAGGGACGCCTCACCTTAGATGAGATGGGGAGAGGACGTGTTTACTGATAAGGCTCTGACCAGCAGACCCTCCAACTACATTCTTCTAGGTCGTAAAAGAGCAAGCAGCCATGGAGTCTCTGATTAGGGAAAAGCAGGAAGCTCAGAACATGCTGATCTCTCCTTTTATTAGGGGAGACTTAGGCAAGGGTGATTCTTCACGCTCACGGGATTTCACCACTCTCTGCTCAGAATACTCGGGGTGCCAGGGAGGGTATGCTGAGACCACTGTGAGAATCTTCGGGGGGGGGGGAGGTCTGACCGGGCCTCTTTGAGGGGCTTAGCTAATTGTTGGTCTTCCGTGGTCAACTGCTAGAGACTGGAGTGAACAGAAATTCACCAAAGGGAGGCCAGGACATATGACCGTAACGATCCACTGACCTACCCACATGTGCACACACATACACACATCTATGTGATGCATCATGTCCTTTTTGGTGAACTTATTCGTATTCACCCTCAGCAATGTCCTGGGCCTGCAGGGCTCTGCCCGGGGTGGCTTTCAAAGCCATTTCCGTTTCAGGAAGCTCACAGTGAAGCCAGGTGTCAACACTATATGCAAATGGGGGAGGGGGGGAGCTGGGTTCTTCCCTACTTTGCAAATGAAGCGGCCTCCCCAGGCCCTGTGTCCAGAGGTTGAAAGTTGAGTCCTGGACTATGCTTTCCCTCGGAGGTCTTCTCGCTGTGCACTTACTTCGTCCACGGCCGGGCACCTCGGGTCGGTGATGTTCAAACTCCAGAGCAGCTGGTACATGCTGAGCCTGCAGCTTCTGACCCGGCTAGGGCTGTGCCCAGCGCAGACCATGGAGGGCTGCACACATGCCTGGCACGACTCCCGCCTGGGCTTTCCTGACTGCCAGTCAGAAGCCAGAGGTTGTAGAGACAGGAGTAAGTCAACTCAGGGGAGGCTTCCGCCTGTCTCTGCACCTGCCTGGCCCAAACCAGCCCCAGGCTGCTCAGGCTGTAAAACCTGCGGAAGCCCAGGCCCTGCAACGCCCACCACCTCTCTTAGGGAGGCCCCTAGTGGTGAAAGACGCCAGGCAGAGGTGTGCACCCTCACCTGTTGGGGGCGAGGACAGACCTCCATCTGGGGGTGCTGTGTGAGCCCTGGGCCTCCAGGTCCTCACGTCAGGAGGCCGCTGGCCCGCTTAGGACACAATAAAGCAACGGATAAGAGGGCGACCACAAAGACGTGACGTGTTTGCAGACGGTCAGGTTATCTTTGAAATTTGGACCGGCTTTCTCCGGAGAAGAAATTGCTTCCGTGGCAACCCGGGCCAAGTTGCCAGCCTTCTTCCGACGTGGAGCTCAGCCAGCACCTCACAGTCACTCTGCCCAGAGGGGAGGAGTCCCCGAAACCCACCCACGCTTCCCAGGGCAGCCGACGCCCAGGTTTGCGGCCTGTGGGATTTCAGAACAGCCTGCCTGGATGACCCCAACGCGGGTCATCTGTGTGGGGTTCCTGGTCCTGGGTCTCAAGTCATGTCCTTGCGGGGGGCCACCAGACCTTGTCCCCCATGGCCTCCCATCTTCTGGGGGTCAGAATGCCTGCAGATGCGTTGACAGTTCGGTTTGCAAGTCTCCTGCTTCCTGCCTCTCCAGGAGGAAACAAAACAGACTTGTGTGGCGAGAGACTGGGCTTCCCGTGGGGCTGGGAGAAGTGAGGGTTTGGGTTACACTGCTCTTCCTGTTTGGAAGAAGCCGTGTGGGCATCACGAGAGAGAAGCGGAGCGGCAGGTGTGGGGACCCGCCAGCGTCCTCCCCAGCTGCGGACCTGGGGGGGTGGGGGGCAGCTGTTTACGGCTCCAACACATGTTTCTTGTTTTTTTTTTTTTTTCTTGAGCCCCATGGAAACTTTGAATCATGTAAGTGCCTTTCCAGCGATCTGTATCGGTCATGATTCATACCACGTTCTCACGCTTCTCGCTGAACCCCCCAACCCAGCAAGGACGCCCATCATTTATTTTCTTCCAAGTCTCTCCCTTAGAAACCCCAGATGAGTCGCTTCCGGTCTGGAGGGTCATTCTTTCATTTAAGGCGCGGTCAGAGTAGGGTTGACTCCGAGGAAAGGGCCTGTACCCCCTCACCGGGAGCCTGCTCTGTCCCCTGAAGGGGCCCTCTGGCTGTCCTTGTCACAGAGGCTGGAAAACCCTCCAGCTGCTGAAGAAGCCCCTTTCCAAGAGAGCTGGGCTCGCTGGTCAGAAATCCATTGGAGGCACCCGGGGCCCAGGCCCCACCCTGTGCCTGAGGGCTGGCGCCCAGCTCGGCTGTCTGGGGTGTGACAGGGCCTGGGCAGTTCGTGCCAGACAGGCCCAGGGCTCGGTTTAAAGTGCCTTTTGGTGCTGGGCGTCGTCTCCCTGTTCTCCTTCACCACCCTGCAAATTCTGACATCGGTATGTGCTGTATCTGACCAGAGCCTCGGCCACACTGACTGAACGAGGATCACCCCCCGCCCCCCAATTCTAGGGCTCCTGGCTGATGGTGTGGACAGCTGTGGACCAGAGGGGATGGTGGGGCTCTGGGGGCTTGATGCTGGGAGCACCTCTGTGATTTTAACATAAATCCCGGCACCCCTTCTCAGGTGCTGTTTCACCCCAACAGCGGGGCGGCCGGGGAGTACGGAGCACTCCAGACTGTCCGTCTGGAGCGCTACAAGGCCTTCTACATCACCGGTGAGTGCATGGGGCCCCTCAGCTCTGCTCCCCGTGCAGCCCTGGACACCAGCCCCTGGATTCCTGGGTTGTCTCGGGGACTCTCAGCACGGTTGGAGGTTCCACCCCAAAAACTGGTCCTGGCAGAAGGTCCCCAGCACCCAAGGCTGAGGCACAGGCCTTTGGCACCCACAGAGATGCAAATAAGTGTTTGCCTAATTTTCCACAAGAGCCAAGCTCCTTCAAGTTCAAGCACTTTTGTAGAGTCCCTTCCTGCCCCCCCAAAGTCCAGTCCATTGTTATGCTTTCAATGCCAGTTTGGTTGTATATTCAATGGAAGCTGAGAGATATTTTAAGGGGTCATTACTGGATAATAGGCTGTTTCAGAAAATAGCCCTTAGAAGTCTAGCAAACGGACAGAAGTCTCCGCTTCTGGCTTCACTCTGTGCTGTCCTCAATGTCTGCTTTAGGCACTTCTTGCTGCCAGCTGGATTCAGACTCTGTCTACCTGGCTCCCTCTGCCTTTCTGGACTTAGGGCTGCAGCGAGCAGCCTCGCCCAGGCGTCTGTAGTAACCTCCCCGGCAGCTTTTAAGACCTCAACTCAAGTGCCCCCTCGATCCTGATATTCTCTCGTACTTCCAGTGCGGGCTGGTTGGAGAACTGTGGACATTTGTCGCATTCTGCCTGCCATGTCTGTCTTCCAAGCACATCTTGTCAGCCCCTAACTCAGAGCCCCGCAAGCTTTTATGCACGTCTTAAGAAGCATCAGCATGGTTTCTGGTCCTTAGTCGGAACCCCAACGCAATGAATGAAAAATAAAAGATGAATGGACAAAGTGTTGTGCCGGCCCGGTGCAGAGCCCAGCTGGAGTCGATTATTTCACATTAGCGTTTTCCACGGAATGATATAACACAAAAGCAAAAAACGCTGTTTCCCTGGGTGTAAATAAGTGACCCTGAAGGAAATGTGGCAGAAAAACAGAACAAGTTGTTTTGAGTCCGTCCCTGGAAGGATATGAAAAACACCACAGGAATCTGATTCTCCAAGACCAGAAATGTGACCGGTCAGACATGTGTTTTGCTTTCCGATGAAAGTTTCTAGATTACGGTCTTTCATTACCTTATCGAAGCGGCATGGCTTCTCCAGGCTGAGTTAATTTCAGAAGTCGTCACCCTGCCAGAAAGCCCTTGCAACCACAACACTGGAATAATAACTGTTACCATGAAGTAATGGGCCTGTTTAAATGATCACAGTTCTACTCAGGGGAGGCCGGGTGGGGAGGGCTGAAATCCCAACAGATGTGGCGAGATTTATAAATAGGACAAAAAGCTCAGCTTGCAAGGCAGGGCCCAGGGCAGAGCCTCTGTTTCTTCTTGAGCCAGGCTGGGTTGCGCTGCGTTCCTGTGAATGTGCCGATTCACCCAGGCCACTGACCCATATCCTCAGGACTGAGGTGCTGGCTGACAGTCCGCTTTGTGGCGTAAGGATCTGCGTGACACCCCTTTGCATTCCTGATGTTAATGTCCGGAGCCTTTTAGCCTGGGGGAGCCCAGCTAAGCGTTGTCAGACATGGTGTAGTGGAGTGACTCACTTTCAGTGTAGTTGTTGGTGTGACGGGGTTTCCCTAGACCACTTTATCCTTCCTCAGTTTGTTTGATGTATGTTTTGTGGCTCTCCTGTTTTCTTTTGGATTCCGTTTTTACAAATTAGCTTCTCTATAATCTATTTTTTAAAGATGTTATTTATGCATGCATGTGTAAAGAGCTGTGAAGGCCAGAGGTGCAGGGGGTGAGAGGATTCACCAGAGACAGTGGGGAGCAGAACAGGCAGATCTACTGAAATACACAGCTGAGGGGAGCAGTGGGGAGACAGGAGAGGTCTGCTGCGTCAGGTGGGTCACTCCCTGACTGGGGATCGAACTCCGAACTAGGGCTATCTTGGTGATAGCGCTGAGACGCACCCCCTGAGCCTTCAGGGCGGCCCTCTGGAATCTTCTGTACTTCTTTAAATGGCTGCCCAGGGCTTGTGTTCATTCTCCCTCCACTGACCTCGGGGTAGCAAGCGACTGCTGAGCCCTCCCGGGTGAGCGTCGTTACCTCTGACAACCGTGTTTCTGTATAACCGTCCTTGGCCTCTGCTGTCACTGTCTTATTTCTTAAATCTCTGCACTTTAAAACGCCACGATACAATTTCAATACTTTGGCATGAAGCGGCTCTCTTTAGGGAAGTTCAGGTAGAAAAACAATGCTTAGACTCCCCAGGGCACACGCCCTTCAGGGGGCCGGGGATTCTCTCCGCTGTCGCTTTCCTGCTGTCTAGAGAGCTGAGCGTTTCTTAGGGTGCAGCCCCCCTTCTTCAAGGCCTGTGGCCAGGCCTCTCTATTTCCACACAAGGCCTCTGCGGTGGCTGCTGCTCCTGTGTGTCGTCTGCCCACCTGGTGTGGCCTGGCCGCTCAGAGGGGGCGTTCACACTTCTGTGTGTTCATGTTCTCACTGATGAGGATGGAAGGTGACTTGACGCTCCTGACATGCCAGCAACCGGAAATTTCCTATTTCGAAGTTTCTAAGAACATTTGAGGGGGCTAGATAGGCTGTGGAGCTTGAGCCTCCGGTCTCCCGGGACACTGGTTTTGTTCTCATGGGTGGTTCGCCACCACCTCACCCTCTTCAACCGTGGGAAACGGCTCTTTGAGATTTTGCTCTTAATCTCAGCTAAACCCCTTCGTCCTGGCCTTTACACCTAGCGTGAACCTTTGAGGGCGTCCATGGAACTATGACGTGCTTAGCAAGTGTTGCTGACTTCGTGGGATTCACCCTCGATCTGTGTTCCCTGCAGGGGCCGCTGAAGTGCTCTGAGCTCTTCAGCTTATAGCTCATGTCACTGGGGTCCCGCACAGGACTCGGGGTTCGGTCCACGAGCCATGGGAATTTCCTGGCAGATTCTGGGGCTGCTTTCTGGTGGCCTTCTTCCCAGGACTTCCCCACTGGCTGGCATCTGTCTGGCATCCCTCACCTCGGACCCGGGGTCACACGGCCTTCTCCCTAGGTTCTCTGCTCTGTGCTGTGTCCCCAGGGGGACACAGTGGGACCTGCCTCCCAGAATCGAATCCCTTTCAGCGTTTGCTTGCCTGGTTTATGTTCTAATGCCTTCCTTTGGTTGTATTTTTAAAACTACGTTGCCGTGGATTTATAACACGCCTCTGCTCTTTAGTGACTCCAGACTTGAGGCTGAGACTAATGTCTTACTCTCTGCTGATCAGCCTGAGTATCACAGGCAGCAGAGGGCGCTGTGTACAGGTACCACCTCCCCCTCCCCCCACTTTCCCCCTTCCGCTCTGGCTGGGTCTCCTGGGTTTGCTGGGTCTCCTGGGTTTGTTCTTACTGAATTGCACTTGGCGACAGGGTAATGAGTCCTGGGGGACAGCTGATCTCGCAGCTGGGTTTTCTAAGGATGCTGCTAAGCACCCACTGGCAGGGCCCTGCTCTCACGCTGCGGTGCCAGAAAAAGCTTGGTGTGCCCTGTGCCCACCACTGGCAAAGTCCACTGGCAGTTTCAGCTCAGGTGTGCGGAGCGCCTGTATTTCCGATGGCTGGCCTTTGTGGATTCACTTCTCTGACACCTTTGCTACATTTTGCATGGAAAAGGCAAAAAAAAAAAAAAAATCAGACATCATGACTAGCCAGGGGTGTGGCCATTACCCCAACATTCTTGTCGCTCACTCCTCTCTTGGGTCCCCCTTGATAGCCAGATCTTAATTCCCAGTGAAGCTTGGCTTCAGTCCCAAGTGAAATCACTCACCTCGCCTTCCTGCTCACTCACCGTCTTTGCTACTTGAGCCCATTTAAAAAAAAAATCAAACACCCTCCCAGAGGCAGAGAGGAAAGACACGTTTGAGGGAACAGGCTGCTGGCGGTGCGGGAAGGTTCCGGGAGACGTTCAGGTACTTTCGACAAACGGGGTGAACACAGGGGTCACTTCCAGGCCGGGCCTTTGACGGGGGAGGCCCCCGAGACTCTGCAAGTCCTGGCCATGTCAATGTGTAAGAGATCGTGGGGATCCTGACAGCCGGGCCACAGCGGCGCTGATGGGGTGCTTGTCTCTCTCCCTAGGCGGAGCCCAGGCCTGCGATGGCCGCACTGGACCCGAGCAGCTCCAGGACCCTCCCCTCATCTTTAACCTGGAAGATGACGGCGCTGAAGCGGAGCCTCTGGACAGGGGTGGCGCCGAGTACCGGGGGGTGCTGCCCCGGGTCAGACAGGCTCTCGCGGATGTCCTGCGGGACGTGGCTGGCGACCGCACCTCCAGGGCCGATTACACCCGGGCCCCTTCAGCCACGCCCTGCTGCAACCCCCACCGGGCTGCCTGCCGCTGCCAGAGCGGCCCCTGGGCCTGACTTCCCCGCGGGAACGTCCGGACGCGGCATGGGGCGAGTTGGCGCCAAGACGTGGTTTTACCCTCTCTGCAGTTCGTGCTCAGAAACAAGGCACAGGGTTGGGGTTTGACCCTTCGGGCCATTGGCTCGCTGGCTGTGGGGCGGCTCCTGGGCTTTGGGGTAAGACAGGTGCAAGCCCCAGCTTTTGCACGTGGGGGATTATTTGGGCCACCCTGCAGCCTGCTCTGGGCCTCGGTCCTGAGGCCCCACAGGCAGTCCACGCATGTGCCTGGCTCGCTGTGTGCGGTCTGGTGCTGCGCCCCCTGGTTTTGTGGGTCAAGTCACCACAGGTTCATCCTAACCGGTGTCTGCTGGGCATTCTCCCTGCAGACTATGCCCGGGACCGCCAGGGGCTGTGCCAGTGCAGAATGGGAGTCAGGAGATCTGGCTGGGGTCTGAGCTCTGTTTCTCCGAGTCCTATGGGGTGCTGCATGGGTGTACATGGCACAAAATTAAGCCTGTCATGAAGTCTCAGAGAAGAACCTGCAGTAAGTCTATGGTTCTAACTGCTTATCCCTAGCCCCCCTTAAAAAAATAAAAAAAAATTCTGGGCCCTCCCTGGTGGCGCAGCAGGTAAGGATGCAGCACTGCAAGCTGGCCGCAGCCACTTCAGTGCGAGTTCAATCCCCGGCCCCGGAGGTGACCCACAGGGCACAGCAGACCTCTCCTGTCTCACCTGTTGCTCCCCTCAGCAGTGTGCTTCATTGATCCATCTGTTCCGCTCCCCACTCTGTCTCTGGCGAATCCTCTCACCACCGCTGCGCCTCTGGCCTGTACCCCCATTCTGTATTGAGTTAATGTTGGTTTACCACAATGCTTTTGGCTCAGGGGTTCAAGCCTACACCTCTCAGAAGTGTGGCCCCCACCAAGCCCTCGCCTTCTTTTAAGGTCAAATGACTGCCTTTTAGAGATTTTTGGAGTTTTCCCTGTTTCCTAAAGCCATGGAGAAATACAATGTACAGACCTTTCATTTCTGCCATCATTTTATTATTAGTGTCCTAGATGGGACTCAAAGATAATAAATGATTTGCTCTGATCACTGCAAAAATACTTTGCTTGGCTAACAGAGTCTCTATGTGGGTGTAATATACAAGAAATACAGTCCAGAGAGGTTTTCCTATAGGTACATTTTTACACAGCATACATTGGAAAAGGATGCCCTTTTTAATACAAAATTCTGGCTACAGACCAATATGGTTAGTTTGCGCTGACCACAGCGGCGCGTGTCCGCAGGCAGCCTGTGGAGGCGTCTCCTGCCCGCTGGGGCTGCGGAGCTGGCGACCAAGTCCCGGGCTTCGGTGGCCTGGGGCTCCTGCCCCTTCTGCTCACACAACTGCACTCCGTGTTCCACCTTCCTCCTGAGAGGGGGCCTGAGTCTGGGGTGTGCTTCTCATCAGGACTGCTTCGTTTTGCCCTTCTGACTTCCGCGGCACAAGATTATCTACCGAAATCAAAACAGAACGGCCTTACTCTTTCCGGGAAGAAGCCGGGCGCAGCTTGCCCTCAGGCCTGGGCCCCGCGGCGTGCGCCTGGGAGGCCCCGAGCTTTTCTCTCGGGTCCACAGAGGGACCCTCACTCACAGCGAAAATCCACCCGTCTCGTTTATGTCTTGACGAGCACGGCCCAGTCTCGGAAAATACTATTTGGAAAACACGTATGTGCTGTGTCTGTGCTTTTTTTTTTTTTGGAAAGGCTGATCTCCCTCGTAAACATGGACTGCTAGATCGTCCCTCAGGAATCCCCTCGGTCCCGATTCCTGGACTCCGGCGCCTGAGAGAAGACTGGCTGAGAATACACAGACCTGAGGGCCGTCTGGCTGCTGAAACGCGGCCCCTGAACCCACATCTTCCTACGCTACCAGAAACGACACATCTGCCACCGTTCTTGGAGCACAGGAGGTGCCCGGGAGACAAGAGGGCAGAGAGGAGGGAAAGTGTCAGTGTATTTCCAACAAGTCCCGTGAGGGTGACCCACGTTCTCCCAGCAAAGCCGAGGGCGCCCAGGCTGAGAGATGATCCAGGCAAGCCCACACGAGCCACGTAGCTCTAACCCAGCTGCGACTCCGGGGCCCTTTCAGCCTCGAATGTGCTCAAAGCTGTGAGCGCTGGGCCAGTTTCATAACCGGCGTGAGGATTCTGAGCAGAGGAGCGGGCTAGCCCCTCCTGCTGGGGGTACCCCCCAGAGGGGCGCCGTGGGGCGGCCGGTGTGGAGAGGACGCCGGGGTGGCCAGGCCGCTGAGCCTGGGGGGAAGCCTGCTGCCACCGGGGCCAGGCCCTGTCCTCGTGACCGCCTGCCTGCAGGCAGAGGGCAGGGCTGGCCGCCGGCGTCCTGACGCCCACCCAGCTCTGCTCCAAGTCCAGCATCTGTATAGGGACCTCGTGTGGGGACCTATTCTGTGTCCAAAAACCCTTGAAGCAACTTAAAGCACATCCCTTGGTCCTTGAGAGGGAGAAAGGCCGAAACCCAGCTCCTAGAACATTCTAGGAGGACGTGGCCTCAAGCTCAGCTAGCACTAGTGCCCAAGTGTCTTGTCTCCCTCAGTAAATGATCTACTGACTGTACCTATTACTTTATTCCGCGTACCTATTTACTATTGGCAAGAGGCCGCCTCCTGAAGCTAATGTCCAAAGCACCTCAGTTTCTAACAGGTTGACTCTGAGGATCGGATTAAGAGCTATTAACAACCTACTCATCTTTTACATAAGCCCAGACTTGCACCAGAGCAAGTGAGGGGGACCTAGCTAGCGAGAGCAGCGCGAGGGCTCGTGTCCACTGCCTCCGCCTGGCTCTGCCAGGAGATGCACCTGTAGGTGAGGAAGCACCCACGTCTGGGGAGACAGTGTCCCCCTCTCTGGTTACGGGGGGATTGAGCGCCCCAAGGCGAGTAAGTGGTCTATCAGGAAGCTCCAAATCGGCAGCTATTTTAAATTAACCATTAGTATTTTGCCGAACCACTGCTCTCCGCCCTGAAAACAAACGGCACCTGGCGGCCAAGCACTTGAGCACCTGTCTATGGGAAGCCCGAAACTCAATCCCGAGCTGCGGCCCCGGGCTCCTATGGGAAATTCCGCGCGGCCGCCTGCCCGCGCGCGGTCAGCTTCTCTCGCTGACCCAACCGTCCGCGATCTCAGCGAGAAGGAAGCTGACCCGCACCCATCCTTCTGCGGCGGAATGGGGACTGACGCCGGACGAGGGCGGCGAGCACAGCAGCGCCCAGGGGCACCGGTCATGCCCGGTGGCGCCTTCCGTCCTGCTCCCCGAGGGCCCCTGCGGGGCTCATGTCTTGGCCTCAGCCC
>NW_004567139.1:3680581-3683483 GCF_000260355.1 Condylura cristata
CGGCCGCAGACTGAGCCGCTCTCAAGGGTTCCTGATGCTCACAGGCGGAAATTCATTCTCGTCATCCAGGCACACTGGTCCCGTGGCAAACTCGTGTTCGGGAATGACCTCTCCTCGGAGGGCCCCGCCGTCCTCAGAATAACCTGGAAGTCAAGGGCCAGATGTTGAGCGGCACCACGGGGCGGGACCACCCACACGTGCACCCCGGGCCCCTGAAACCGCTGTTAGCAGCTCTCAGAGACAAGGGCTGGGTGTAGGGACCAGAGCTTAAAGCCCCCTGGCTCACCTAAGGGCGCGCTCCATGCACGTCAGGGGCTGTGAGGGGCGTCCCCACAGCACCTGACCCCCACATCGGCTCACCTGGCACCGTGGAAGCCGTGGACGTGCTTGGTCTGGCTACTGTGGCTGCGTAAGACTGAGGTAATGGAGGTCTGAGGTCATTTTCTTTATTCTCTTCCGTTGCTCCTGAGCCCAGCAAACTGATGGCAGCATTGGGGGTGGAGGAGGAGAACAGAGACCATCACGTGTCTGGGACACCCCCAAAAGGAAGTCCGCGGGGCGCACATGCATGGCCGCGCGAGTCTGAAGTGCAGACGGTGGTGCCCTGCTGGTCTGCTGGGTTGGGGTGGCCTCCGGTCACCCGGTCACCACGCGGCTCCCGCGGCCCCTCCCGCTCAGGTTTCTGAGACCCAGAACTGGTGCTTCGCTCTTGCGGGTGCACTCGGCCGCCAAGACACACTCGGGCGGGGAGGGCTCCGCGGCGGGGGGGCAGTGGCAGCCCCGGCTCCCCTTCACTCAGGGAGACCTGCCCCGCCCTTGGTCACAGGAGTCTCGAGAGACTTCCGGCTCAACTTGGTAAACATTTCTGTGCGCCTTATGTGTGTGGGGGTGGGGGTTCGCTCTGTGTGCTCACAGGCCTAGGTGTGGGGGGGAGCGGAGGGGGGCGTCTGCGCTGAACCCACACAGAGCAGGCCCCCAGGACTGCCCGGAAATGGTGGGTGGAGGAGGGAGGCCAGCGAGGCGGCGCCGTTGGCAACTGCCCTTAGGGCGGTCACCTGTGGGTCTTGATGAGGACGCAGTCTCCCCCGTCCTGGGGGTCCAGGTTGTAGATGTAAAGGTAGCCGTCGGAGGACGCGACCAGCAGCCTCGGCAATTTCTGGATCCTAAGGGCCAAGTAAAACACGCGCTTTACGCACAACAGAGAGGGTGACCAGCGCCCTCCCCGGCTGCCCTGCGTCGCGGCTCCCCACAGGCCCCCAGCCCCCCCCTTGCTGCTCCCCACAGCCTGGGGGCCATGCTCTCCGCGGAGTCCCTGCCCTGCGCAGGCGCCAAACTGCTCCCCACCTCCACAGCTCGGGGTTCTGAAAATGTCAGTCCCCCTGCTTCAACCGACTGCCTTGAGCTTCACACAGAACACTTGTCAACCCCGCGGCGACCAGCCTTGGCCTCACGGCCTGGAGCCCCGATGTGCACCCGTCGAGGCCCGAGGCTGGGTTCCCGCTCCCCCCACCCCTCTGGGGGACCCGGGTTTTGCTCGCCCCTTCCTCCAGGCCGCTTCCCTGTCTTTCTCTTTGGCTCTTTCCTCGTGTTTGTGGTTCTGCAGCTCTGTAGTTCCTGCTCGTGGAGGGCGGCGCCTTACGTACGTGGAGAGGGTGCAGATGTTCTTCTGGCCCGAGAAGTTCAGCCGCCCGGTGGCGAAGGCTCGGTCCTGGTTCATCATGTCAGACACCTGGGCGGGGAGGTAGTTGGAAGCGGCCATGAACATCTTCCCCATGTAGCCGGTCCAGGTCGACGGCTCCTCTGGCCGGCTGGGGAGGCAAGGCACAGGCAGGTGAGCGGGGCAGGCCCTGGCCGCTCGCGGGCTTGCACCGCCCACGCCTCTGCCCACCAGGAACCTGCGGCTATTCCGGGGAAACTAAAGGACTGCGGGACCTGCTGTCCTTCAGAAGGGCCATTAAGAGGTTCCCGGTGCTACTCTTTTCCATACTCAATTAGCTGGCTCTGGTGGCCTGCCCAATCTGTGGGTTTCTAAAAGGCGGCTCGGGGGAGGAGGAGATGAGCCTGTCTGGACACCCTGGGGTAAGCCGAGCCTGCTCTGAGCCCACGGAGGTACAGGCTGGTCTGGGCGCCGGCCTCCCCCAGACAGGTGGGGGGGGGGGCCCTCCGGCAAGACGCCAGGGGTGCCGGGTCACAGCCGAGGCCACGGGGCCCAGCAGCTCGTGATGGTGGAGATAATTCAAAGGGGCCTGCGTGTTCCCAGAGCCCAGCCAACTGCACCCCAGGGCCCCGATGCACACAGGGGTGTCTGCTCCGTGGGTGGGCGCACACCCCTGCGGCTGTTCCCCGTGGGAAACACTTCTAGGGGCCCCTAGGGGCTGTGTCCATGGGGACAGGTCCCGATGGGAACCTGCACTGCAACGCAAGTGCCCTGGGGTGGCGTCTCTCATTAGCCCCCGGTTCGGTGGCATCTGTCCACGCCTCTCCAGGCCTGGGCGTCACCTGTGCAAAGCATGGAGACGCACAGAAGCCCCATCTCTGGGTCCTGCGTGCAAGAGGAGACAGTGCGATGTGAGCAAAGACACCGCCCTGCCTGGGAGCGCCACCCCAGGTGGAGATGTAGCACCCCAGGCCCAGAGCGGCGAGGTGGGCGAGCACTGGCCTTTGCTCCCTCGTTCCTCACTTGGAAAACAGACGTGACCTCAGGCCCTGCCCTGTGAGAGGCAAACGGCGCAGGCCGGCCTGGCTCTGCCTGGCACGCAGCAGCAACGCCTAGAAGCTGCGGTCTCTGGGGTCCCAGGGCACCGGCAGGGCGGGTCCTGGGCAGGTGGTGCCCGGAGCCGCAGGGTGGGCGGGTGCCAGCGGAGGAGGGCAGCTCAGACCCCGGCAGGCGCACACTTCCGGG